>NW_026647921.1:0-39325 GCF_950295315.1 Erinaceus europaeus
ATACGCTTTACTTCCACATTTCTAGCACAGCCGCATTTCATTGTCAGTGCCTTGACTAAATTCATCATGACCGCTGTAGAAAACAAATGGGTATACCTTCCAAGTTTCTATTTCACATAAACCAAAAAAAACAGCTTTAAGACTTCTCTGAGTTTTCTTAGTTAATACAAATCCACAAAGCAGATGTTCCAAATATAACTAGGCAGTCCTCTGTGATTTCTCAAAGTCTGCAGGCTTTTGAAGTGCTGTTGGGTTTCCTTAATCTGTTGCTAGGAACACTGCACACTGCTGCAAGAGCCTGCCAGTTTGAGAAGCTGAGCGTGAATGACATAAGTGTTTCTTTTATCCAGGTCAGAGGATGGCAGGAGGCAGTACTGGAGGTCAGGGGAGGAGAGGTAACTCCAGGATGAAGAATTAACTAGGGGTGCCTGGGAGGTGGGACAGTGTATAGAACACATGCCTTACAATGCAGGTGGCCCTGGGTTCAATATCAGACACCACATTACGTATTATGGACAGCATCAAGAGAACTCCATGGATGATGGCACCATGCCTTGGTAGGTCTTCCCCTCCTCTCCTCTCCCTCTCCCTCTCCCTCTCCCTCTCCCTCTCCCTCTCCCTCTCCCCTCCCTCTCTCCCCCTCCCCTCTCCCCTCCTCTCCCCTTCCCCTCCTCTCCCTCTTCTCTCCTTCTCTCTGCCCTGTTTCCCTCTCCCAAAAATTCTGAATAAAAATTGGACCAAAAGGTGACTCAGTGGTATTGTGTATGAGATATTGTATGAATCCACTGCTCCCTGAGGCCATTTTTTTTTCCTCATTTTATTGGTCTTGTTGCCCTTGTTGTTGTTATTGCCATTGTTGTTATTGCTATTATTGTTGTTGGATAGGATAGAGAAAAATGGAGAGAGGAGGGGAAGACAGAGAGGGGGTGAGAAAGACATACACCTGCAGACCTGCTTCACCACCTGTGAAGCGATGCCGCCCCCACTCCCCGCAGGTGGGGAGCCAGGGGCTCCAACTGGGATCCTTGTGCTGGTCCTTGTGCCTGGTACCATGTGCATTTAACCTGCTGCACTACTGCCCAACCCCTGAGATACTGTATTTACAAAAAATAAATAAATAACTAGAGTGTCCAGGCAGTTGCACACATGGTTAAGTGAACAAAGACCCCGTCCCCACCTGCAGGGAGAAAGCTTCACAAGTGGTGAAGCAGTGTTGCCACTGTGAAAAACACCTCTGCCATGGTGGCTGCCATGATTGTTATCAGCCCAGGTGCCTCTCATCTGGCAGGACTCCAACTCCTCTCCTTCCCATGACTTTGAGTGGCATGTATACAATGTCCACTTTGCAAGTTGGCACGCCAAGTCTTCTAGAAGGTGTGAAGTCCTATAAACTACCCTTCAATCCGTAATTTCTCTAGAGGCTATTTTGGTGCAAGGGATATATACTTCTGTCCCTAAATGTTTACCCAGTTGTACCAATACCACTGCCAAGACATTTACCTCAGCCCTGCTATTTCAAAGTCCCAGCTTTGTTACATACTAAATTCCTGTGGGAAAATTTCATTAACTAGAAGAGAGAAACTAGGCAGGGGGAGTGAAAATGTGCCTTGGCCATTGAAATACAATGCTTATGTTTTCCCCCTTCCCATGGGATTGCTAGAAAAGTCATGACATTTTTTTTCTTTTTATTTATATGCAGAAATGCATTGTGACTTTTCTGACAATTCAATAAAAACCTAAGAGTGAGGAGAAATAACACAACGAAACATCCCATACTTCTAAGACTTATCGTTCCTTGATTATAGGCTATTTTCAGCACACACTGGTCCATTTTAACATTATAAATTAAGTTACCATAGTCAATTATTTAAAAATTCCTTTATTGCAAGTCAGGTGGTAGCACAGCGGGTTAAGCGCACATGGCACAAAGTGCAAGAGCCGGCGTAAGGATCCAGGTTCGAATCCCTGGCTCCCCACAAGCAGGGGAGTCGCTTCACAAGTGGTAAAGCAGGTCTGCAGGTGTCTATCTTTCTCTCCCCCTCTCTGTCTTCCCCTCATCTCTCCATTTCTCTCTGTCATAACCAGCAATGATGACAACAATAATAACTACAACAATAAAACAACAAGGGTGACAAAAGGGAATAAATAAATAATAAATTAAAACATTTTTTAAAAGTCCTTTGTCCCTCTGTACATTGTAGCTGATTAAAGTAGGACACTGTGAATGACAGTTTTTCCAGGTAAGCTGAAACTGAAACAATGCACACCTTCTGCCTGTCTCCTGTCACCTTATATGTGTGCATCTGAGGGCATGGTATTTTAAGGGTATTTTTAGATGGCAGTGGATTCAAGTCTTGGTCATGAAAAATCATTAAATTACTTTGCTCTTTTTTGTATTTCATTTTTTCTTTCTACTTATGTGATGGAGCAGAGAGTAATTTGACTATTGAATATAAAGAGTTTAATTGGATGTTTGTGTTTTTAATGATTTGTAGTGTGTGCTGGTTTGGGAGGAAGGGATGGGTATTAGAGTAGCCCAGAGTAGACACTGAGTCCAGGTCTGAAGCCTCCCCTAGCAGAAACACAGATTTTAAAACCTGTACTTATGTTAATTGTAGCAGTGTGTGTTTGAGATTATTGATGCTAGTGGGTACTGCTTGTGGTGACCAAGGAGGACAAACCCATCTTCTAGTTCATCTAAGCCCAGCTACTCACCAGGCTCTCCCTTTTCTATTTCTTTAGGAAAGACCCTGGATTCAAGGTAAATGAGGTAGATCTCTTTAGCTAACTTCTAGAAATATTTTAAGTGTCTGTCTCAGTGGAGAACTGCCTGCTGCCACCTGTTCCTACTCTAGCAGGCAGGGGCTTGCAGCCGAGAGGTCCACTAAAGACTCATTGTTGGGAAAATGTGCAGATGCGGTCACATCCACCATGTTGTCCCCTCAGGGTATTGTTGATTCCCGTGAGAAACCCTATTCCTGGAGTGCCTTGTTTCCTAGCCAATCCTGTCCCGACTAGTCACTTCCGGAATTTCTCCCATAAAATCCCTTCTGCTTCTGCCTCTCTCTCTCTTCTTGCCCGCTTTTCACCTCTGTGACCTGATGCAGAGGAAGGGTTGTTGCACACAGCAGGAGGTGGCCATTTTGCTAGCTCCACGTGGCCCAAACCTCTGTGCTCTCACCCAACTCTGAGGTGTCTGGGTGAGTAAAGATTTGGGTTCCCTCTCCGCTCCAGATCTCCTCTCTCTCCTCCACGTTGCAGCCTGACAACTCATGACTGGGACACCAGGGGAATCTACTAGAGGAAGCACAAAACCACACACTCTACCTCCCTCCATGGTGCTTGTCCTCAAACAATCAACGATTACTTCAAAGGATCTGGAAATCACACTGAAAAGTAGTGATTTCCAGAAATCATCCAAAAATATCTGTGTACACATGTTCTTAGCAGCACAATTTGTAATAGCCAAAACCTGGAAGCAACCCAGGTGTCCAACAACAGATGAGTGGTTGAGCAAGTTGTGGTATATATACACAGTGGAATACAACTCAGCTATTTAAAATGGTGACTTCACGGTTTTCAGCCCATCTTGGATGGAGCTTGAAAAAAAATCATGTCAAGTGAAATAAGTCAGAAACAGAAGGATGAATATGGGATGACCTCACTGCCAGGCAGAAGTTGAAAAACAAGATCAGAAGAGAAAACACAAGTAGACCCTGAACTGGAATTGGTGTTATTGCACCAGAGTAAAATACTCTGGGGTGGGGGTGGGGGGAATACAGGTCCAAAAAGGATGATAGAGGACCTAGTGGGGGTTGTATTGTTATATGAAAAACTGGGAAATGTTATGCATGTACAAACTATTGTATTTATTGTCGAATGTAAAACATTAATTCCCCAATAAAGAAATAAAAAAGAAAGAGAGAAAGAAAGAAAGAAAGAAAGAAAGAAAGAAAGAAAGAAAGAAAGAAAGAAAAGTAGTGTGATCTGAGGCCCTGGTTAGGGAACCCTTGGATTCCCACACAAATATGATGGGCCTAGACCTCTAATAGATCCCACTCTCCACGATCACGATCACTGGTTACTTCCATCAGGAATGTCAGCAGAAGTCCTCTCATCAGTCACTCCAGGAACTGGTCTTCCCTATAAAGTAGCAATGGGAGGGGCTGCCCCACTCACTGAAGGCAGGCTTAGCCTACTTAGCCACTTGAGGAAGACTGGTCCTGAAATGAGTGCAGCCAAGAATATTTACAGCTGTGACCATGAACTGTAAACTCAGACTGACAGGGACTAAGAGGTTACACAGGCTCCTGTGCTAAATATAAATATATATGGGTCCTGGTTCAGGTGGTTCAGGGGTAAACAGTTAATTTTATTAATTGTTTTTCTGTAAGTATGGGAGCTATTCTCTGCCTTAACCCAACTTTCTAGCCCATTCTTAATTCTGACACCATCCTCTTAGACAATATTTTTGTTCAAATCTATGTTAGCTATCATAGTTTTAGCTATCAAGCAAAAACTATGAAGTCATAGACCCCTAGCAACATACCTTAAATAGACTTTCTCACTTCTTCCCACCCTAAAGTCCCTATTCTCATCTGTCCTACTCCTACCTTTTGGTTCTTACTCATTAATCATTTTGTCTTGCTTTCATCTTATTACCTTTTAGCCACCAAGTTGCACATGCTATCATGATTCCATCCTGACTTCCCTGGGCAGATGACCTCACCAGTGTGTCTTGAAAGCTCACCTCTCCAGAGCCTTAGCTCATGAGGAAAAGATGGAAACAGGCTGGGTTATGGATTGACCTGCCAATGCCCAAGTCCAGTGGAGAAGCAATTACAGAAGCCAGAACTCCCACCTTCTGTACCCCAAAAAGAATTTTGTCCACACTCCCAGAGAAGGAGAAGTGATAGGGGTAAGATAACCAGAGGGCTCTGAACTCCAACCTGGAGGGAGAAGAGGAAAAAAGAGAGGACATTCAAAATTAGTAATAGGTGTCAGTGTGACTTGGAAAGGAAGAGATGACAGGATCTTGGGGGAAAATGTATACGTATACGTATACGTATACGTATACGTATACATATATGTATATGTTTATGTATATGTAGAAATAATAAACCCATTATCTGAAACCTTGGGAGAACTGCTGTAACTTCCAGTGGAGATAATGGGGATACAAAAGTCTTGTGGGAATGGTGCAGAATTTTGTGGAATTTACAGACCTGAACACACATACTTAAAATAAACAACCAGACACAACACAACCCATATTTAAATTGGAAAACTATAGTGGTTACCTAGGAGGGAGGGGGGAGGACACAGACTTTCAGTGGTGGGGAAGATGTGAAATTCTAGTCCTATCACTATTTAGTCCTAGCACTAGTAATAAGCTATGTTGGGGGAGGGGACAGATTTAATATCTCAAGTTCCCTAACTGCCTAGACCATAGCCCTAAGCACAAATATTAGCTTTTGCCTAAACATTTAATATCTTAGATTTGCAAAATGATCAAACTCTGATAAGGGGATTAAACTGTTTATGGAGCTCTAAAAATGCATCTGAAAAAACAGCTATGCAAACATCTAAATCAACTATATCTTTAAGCCAGACAGGTCAAGACCTTTTGGCCTTGTAAGTATTTAAAATACAAAGATGTTCAGATACCACTAAAAGGGTTTAAAGTATAGTGAAGTCAAGTATATTAATATAAACATTAACCCCCCCCCAACTAACCTGGTTATAATAATTCATTATTGATATTTTAACTCTTTCTAAGACTATAAGAAACCCCTTGCATTCTCTTTAAGACCCTCATTTCTCCTAGAGTTGGTACCTCTAGGATATGCCCATACTTCTTCATAGTCCTTCTCTATGATTCCTTACTGCCATACCGCCTCTATCACCTTCAGTCAAATCGTTACTGGTGCTGCCACCCCACATTATACTGCTACTGAATTCCTACTGTGGACTGTAACTAGAGATATTAGGCTTGAGAAGTCAACCCTGTAACTTTGGTGAGACCTTTCCTAACACCTGGGGCTACCTACATCCACGTTAGATGGCACATCATTTAACTAAGTAACAGATACCAAACTAGGCTAGGGTTTAGGGTACTGGATATAGGTGTACACATATCTATAAACAAGGGCAATTATTTAACTCAAAGTCAAAGTGCTCAATAATGGTTGAAGTGCCTAAAGAAGGCATCATAAAGTCTGTAATTGATTGGATTTAGACCAATTTAGCAGGGCAGCCTAGCAGAAAAGCCCAAAGAAGATAGATCCCCAATACCTAACTCTGGCTGGGCTCAACAAATGATATTCAAGGCCTAAACAACTGAGACGAAATCTAAGATCATCAGATAAAGAGAGGACTACAAAGTTAGATAAGGGCAAGAGACTGGTCCACTTAATAATGGCCCATTTGGTCAATATCACACCACCTGATCATCTGGGGCTCTAGATAGGGAATCCTTGAATTCCCATACATATATTATGGGCCTAGACCTCTAAAGGGTCCCTCTCTCCACTACCATTGGTGACTTCCATAAGGAACAGCATATTGTGGGCCCTCCCAGGACCTTGGCTCTAACATAAAGCAATGTCAGTAGGGATAGCCCCAGTCTCCAAAGGGAGGCTGGGGGTATCCTGCCCCACCACTTGAAAAAGACTGGTCCTGAAATGAGTGTAGCCTGTGATATTCCTCAGATGTGACCATGACCTATAAGCTCAGACCAATAGGAACGTAGATGTTACACAGGCTCTGGTGCTAAATATAAATATGCATTTACATATGGGCCCTGGAGCAGGTGGATGGAGGTAAGTAGTTCATTTTAGCCACAGAATTTTTTTTTTATATAAGAATGGGAGCTACTCCATGCCCTAACCCAACTTTCTAGCCCTTTTCTCCATTCTGACACCATTCTCTCAGACAATATTCTCATCTAACCTCAGGCTAGCTGCCAAACTCAAACAAAACTACCACACCAGGAACATGTCTAAGATGGTTTTCCTAGCTTTCTTCTACCTTAAAATCCCTAATCTCATCTGCTCTAATCCTACTTTTTGGTAGGATTAACCATTTTGTCTCAACTTAGGTCATGCCACCTTCCAGACACCAAGTTACAGATGCTACCATGACTCTATCCCAATTTCTCTGGGCAGACAACCTCACCAATGTGTCCTGGACTCTCACATCTCCAGACTCTGGTCCACTAGGGAAAGATAGAAACGGGCTGGGATATGCACTGACCTGTCAATGCCCATGATCAATGGATAAGCAGCTACAGAAGCCAGAACTCCTACCTTCTGCTCCCCATAAACAACCTTGACCCATATTTCCAGTGGGGGGAAAAGTAATAGTATAAAGATAGGAGGGCTCTGATCTCCAGCTCCATCAGCAACCAGAGAGGGAGAAGGAAAAGCAGAGGGACATATGGAGGTAGCTATGATGTCATGAGTGGCTTAGAGGGGAAGAGAGGATTGAATCAGAAAAAGAAGGGGCAACTATGTATAAATGTGGACAGACAGTCATAGAGAAAATGGTTGGCCCATATCTACAACCTTAGGGGAACTGTGGTGGATTGCAGTGGGGAGAGTGAAGACTCAGACCTCCGGTGGTGGGAATGGTGTGGATTCAAACCCCTGTTGACAGGTTATTCTGTAATATAAAAATTAAAAAATATAATTATATAATTATACCCTTGTTATCTTATGATTTTATAAATAAATATTAAGTCACTAATAAAGTTAAAAAATCAGTAAAGAAAGTGGAAAAAGAAAAAGAAAGGTGTGAGTATTCACGTGATTTTAACTGAACCTTCACTAGGTGGGAAGAAATTAGTAGCCAGAATCGAACTTTATTATCAGAGAGATAGACACTCGCACATGATGGTGTCGATGAGAGTGTTCTGCAGTCACCTGTCATGGGTAGTTGGGGAATTGTACCCATGTGTCAACAACAAAACTGTAAATAACTGTCCTATAGATACTTTTTTAAAATAAAACATGAGAACTAGATATGATTTTAAACTAATCTCCTCTACTACAAATCATATTTAATTTGAATTTTCCAGCAGTCTTTGTGAACATGGAGCTATGTCAGTTTGTGTACACAAATTGTTAAGAAAGGTGTTTCCAAGCTTAGCTATAGTCTAGACAGATAAGAAAACAGGAGCTGCTGGTAATGGACTTCCTGGAGGCCTGCATCCAGTTCTTTCCCATTAACCACCACATCTTCCTGTTCAAAGAGTGGGAAGATATGTCCATCTCAGGGGAGGTAGGTCTTTTCCTAGTCTCAGGAGACAAGTAATAATTATACTCTTGTCCAATGAGAAGAAATTGTAGGTCCAAAGAGAAAAAAAATTCTACAGCTTATGCAGTTAGTAAACTGAAAGTATAGAATAAAGCATGAAATTGAAGGAAGGAAGAAGAAGGTAAAAATACAACCTGTAGAGAAGTGAGAGAGACAGAGAGAGAGAAAGAGAGAGAGATGCCTATAAATTGATAAATGAAGGAGATTTTTTTTCCTTTAACTAGGAGAACTTAACTGCACAGGAGTAAATGTGTTTGAACAGACTGGTATGTACTCTGAGGTCAATATCTATAATCTCTAACCCTTTTTAAACCTCTTTGCTTTGCTCAGTAAGCTAGTTATCTAAAGAACAAACACAGACACTATTTAAGGTCTTTTCCTGACTGTTTGCACGGATTATGGTTCATCAACTGTCAATAAATGGCTAAGTTTCCAGTCTTTCTACTCTGAGCTTTCTTTGTGCTAAGTCTGAATTTCCATCACAAGATTATTGTTTTGTCACTAGAAATGAAACTTCAATGTGTCGAAATACTTTTTGTTATCCCATCAAATTAGTACTCGTGTCAATGTATTGAAATTCCCCCCCATAAAAATCGGCTACTCTTTTGAACCCTTACCTTATTTAAAGATCCTAAATCCCCATATATGTCCTTTTTCTAGAGCAAGCCTTTCCTGACTGCATCCCTCCTGTACATCAATTTAGATACAACAATATTTCCAGGGTTTAACTGAGTACCTCTCATGCCGGCACAGGACTAAGGCCTGTCAGTTCAGTCACCCTCAGCCTTGGATTCTTATTACACTTGACAAAGCATAGGCGTCGTGTGTTACAAGCCTTCACAAGTACCCACTGTTACACTGTCCTTGTTCATACACAACGTCAAGCTCCAACATTCAAATATGCTGAGAACAGAAGCTTTATATACTGTTTGATTATTTACATGAGAACACAGTATTATTTCACTTTCAGCTGGGTCTCAAGAAGTTATTATTTTTTAAACACACATACACACACAATCACACACACACACACACACACACACACGCACACAGACACACACACCAAACAGAAGTTTTTATTTTGACAAGCAAAAATACAGAAAACTCACATAGCTCCTTCTATCACCAGATCAGACCTTAAGGCATTCTGCTCCTTCCAAAGTTTTAAACAGGAAAACAAAACATGGGTGAAGCAAAGAACACACCGCTGCAAGTATTCCCAAAATTAGCAATTCAAATTCATATTGAAGCCATTTTCATATGTTTGCAAATCAGCACTGGAATTCTATATGAACAGCAAGAACATTTGGCAGGAGCAATCGCTGGAAGAATCCATGAAAAATGCACTAAACTGATCACATTTCAGCATAACAACAGCACTCTGAACAATTTGCAGCCAACAATACAGACACTTGCTCACTGAATCTTGACAGAAAATAAAGGTATAAAATAAAAATCCCCATAGTCTGGGTCCTGAATCCGTGGCGTAGTGATATTGTCCAATCATCAAACACAATCAACAGCGATACCTGCCAGTTTGTCTCCAAATTACTGGAAGCGGCACCCAGCTCTCACCTTGCACAATCACACTTCAGTGGTCAGTGACAAATGCAGACTACACTTGCCGCTGGGAGGGAGAGCAGCTGCTCTGTCCTGAGCCGCTTAAAGTACACTGGAGCCAGGCTCTGCCCTACTCTCTGCTGGTTCCTGCAGTTTCTCCCATGACTCCATCACCCAGGAATGGAAACCACTGCCCTCTGCCCAGCTACTGAGCTCAGGTGAAAATGCTGAGTTCTGCAAGGTCGCTGCAAGGTGAATGTCAGCAAGAAGAGTGTGTGATAAAGAGGGAAAAAAATGTCAAGAAAAGAAACCTAAACTCCAGACTCCTTGCCTCTCAAGAGATTCCCCAACTATAAATTAGACTTGTGACAACAGTGGGAGAAGCAGTAAACCTGACAATCCCCAAGTGGCACCAGGCCAATTTGCTAACCCAGGGGCACTCTTCACTCTTTAATCAGCCTCTCCCCCCCCCCCCCCCCACACACTTCTATGAAGTTCCTCCAATCGTTCCAACACATGTCAAGTCAGAAACTTTTTGCACACTCTTTCCAGTTAAGAAAGCTTCCAGAAAGGTCTTAGAAAATTCAAATATTTATCAAGATAAAAATAGAATAGTTCTTTCAAGAGCAAAGTCATTTTGCATTCATCAACAAATTCTTGTTCATGAAGTCTGGGTATCTGTGTCTATACTATAATTATACAACCACCCACCATATTTTTTTTTTTTAGAGTTGGCAAAGATGTATTTATTTCAGAATCAACTGGCAAAATCAATTAAAATTTCTCATAAAAATTCCTGCTGTCCTTGTTCAAGATTAGTCTTGACATAGGTGCATTTGAGTTGGGAGAGGCTTGCAGGATGAAGTTGCTGAAAATCTCATGGTCCTGCATCCAGACAGATACAAATAAGTTTACAAGTGCTAATCTGGAGAGGTGGTCTGGGTGTTTATGCCTCACATTTTGATTTTTTAAAATTATCTTTATTTATTGTAAAGAGAGAGCCAGAAATCGAGAAGGAAAGGGATAGTAGAGAGGGAGAGATACAGAGAGACACCTACAACAATGCTTCATGACTGATGAATCTTTCCTTCTTCAGGTAGGGACCAGGGGTTCGAATCAGGGTCTTTGCGCACTGTAACATGTACCCTCAACCAAGTGCGTCACCACTTGGCCACCACATTTTAATTTTCTTATCAAGAGTGGAGAAGGGACAATTTGTCAGTCTGCAAGTACATCACAACAAGTTTTTCACTTAATTCTACATTTTTTCCTGATAAGTAAAGCACTATATACTGACTTTTTTTTATAAAAAAAGACTTTTAAAAAATATATTCCTTATATTTTTTAGACACTCATAGACAAAAATTGAAAAACAAGAACAGAAGGGAAAACACAAAGCAGAACTTGGACTGGAGTTGGTGTATTGCACCAAAGTAAAGCACTCTGGGGTGGGGGGGGAGGGTTCAGGTCCTGGAACATGATGGCAGAGAAGGACCAGTGGGGGTTGAATTGTTATGTGGAAAACTGAGAAATGTTATACATGTACAAACTATTGTATTTTACTGTCAACTATAAACCATTAATCCCCCAATAAAGAAATATACATATATATATATATATATATATATATATATATATATATATATTCCTTTATTTATTGGCTAGAGGCAGAAAAGGGGAGATAGAGAGGAAGAGAGAAAGAGAGACAAGTGGAGCACTGCTTCTCTGCTCATGAAACTTTCCTGCTATAGGTGGGGGCCAGGTCCTTGAACTCAAGTCTATGTGCACTGCAATATGTGCACTCCACCAGGTGTGCCACCATCCAGCCCCTCTGTACTGAAGTTTATCTTGAGTGCATTAGCAGGAAATTACTTGTTTTAGCCAGTTCCTTTTCCCCTCGTCCTGCCACTAGGATAGTCACCAGCCTTAGAATTTGAACAACTTGCCTCAACTCCTAGGCTTCTATATCCTTCAGAATGGGCACCTTTAGTGGTACTAGATTTGCCTACCTCCTGGTTGGCATGGGCATGAAATGGGACCACATGCAGGAGAAATGATTTGTAATTCATGGAGTTCTGGAGTCACTTTCCTCTCTTCCTTGCTGAGTTAGCTGTGAGACTAAGGAATTGCTTTCTAAGTTCTCAAAGAGGACTCTTTGAGCTTCACAGGGAAGGATTTGTCTCAAGGGGTTATAAACAGATTTCAAGATTTTGTTAAACTGCTGTGCTCCTAGGAGCCAGTCTTGAGGGCACTCAGCTGTCAGCAATATAAACTGTCTTGTCTCTGAGGCAGAACCAGAGCAGTTGAAACCCTGAGAGAAAATGCTTACACGCCTGGCTGGTTACACAACTGGACGAGTGTCCTGGTGTACTTCTACACTGGGGTGGGGGTGGGGGTTGGCCAGAGGGAATAATGGAAGAGAAAGGTTGGGGGTAGAATGCCAAGTTCACTGCTGAGTTCATTCAGCTGTACATGCATCAGGGCATTCCCACTAATGTCCCTGCAATTCTGTTTGCATTATTTAGAGATTAGGGCTGGAGGAGGCAGAGGGAGACCAGGAGGGTACAGAACCTCTGACTAACACTGTCAGCAGATGTCTTATGAAACACACAGGCTTGGAAACATTATGCATGTTATCTCAGTTAATCCTCCCATGAATCTTCTGGGAATAGCAGTGACTATCCCCATTTCATAGATGAGAATAATGAACCTTCACAGCCTTTCCAGTAAGGGGTGGACCATGACTCACATTTAAGAACTGTCGTCTGGGGAGTCGGGCAGTAATGCAGCGGGTTAAGCGCATGTGGTGCAAAGCACAAGGACCGGCATAAGGATCCCGGTTCGAGCCCCTGGCTCCCCACCTGCAGGGGAATCCCTTCACAGCTGGTGAAGCAGGTCTACAGGTGTGTATCTTTCTCTCCCTCTCTCTGTCTTCCTCTCCTCTCTCCATTTCTCTGTCCTTTCCAACAACAATGACATCAATAATAACTACAACAATAAAACAAGGGCAACAAAAGGGAATAAATAAATAAATATGAAAAAAAGAACTGCCGGCCTAGAGTTTCATATTCAGAAAACTAAACTAATGATTTTCTCTCAAAGAGAAAGGTTTGGCTTTTAAACAGTGGGAGTAGGAAAGTAAAAATGCAACCGGCCAGGCAATTTCTCAAGGGTGTTTTTTAATTGTTTATTTACTTTCTAGGGAGGTTAACTCGATAAAAACTGTGTAGTTTTAGAGGCATACATTTACAATTTCTTTAATTATTTCTTTTGAGATATCTTCACTTTTTAGTTTTTATTTTATTTAATTTCTGCCAGAGCACTGATCAGCTCTGGTTTATGGTCGTGTGGGGAATTGAACCTGGGGGTTTAGAGCCTCAGGCATAAGAGTTTCTTTACATAAACATTATGCTTTCTACCCAACCCCACTGGATTTTTTTTTTTTTAATCTTTTTTCAGTGGATAGAGACAGCTAGAAACTGAGAGGGGAGTGATAGAGAGGAAGAGAGACAGAAAGACACCTGCAGCACTGCTTCACTAATCTCAAAGCTCTCTCCCTGCAAGTAGGGACCAGAGGTTCATGAGCACTCAACTAGGTGCACCACCACCCCCGCCCAGTACATTTTATTTATTTATTTTTTTTTTGCTTCCAGAGGTATTGTTGGGGCTCCTTGCCTGCACCACAAACACACTGCTCCTGGAGGCTATTTTTTCCCCTTTTGTTGCCCTTGTTGTTTATCATTGTTGTTGTCATTATTATTTGTTGTTATTGCTGTAGTTGTTGTAGGATAGGACAGAAAGAAATCAAGAGAGGAGGGGAAGACAGAGAGGGAGAGAGAAAGATAGACACCTGTAGACCTGCTTCAATGCTTGGGAAGAGAACCCCTTGCAGGTGGAAAGCTGAGGCCTCGAACTGGGATCCTTGAGCTGGTCCTTGTGCATCATGCCACAGCTTAACCTGCTGTGCTACTGCTCATCCCCCACATTTACATTTTTATGCACTTATTTTATTTCAAGATAGAGAGAAGAACCATTCTATATGAGTATGTCCTGATGTTCTAATATTACGGGGGGTGGGAGGTGGTTCTGTTTTCAAGTTGATAATGCTAGTTCAGAGATCTTTCTTTATAGTAGAATACCAATATGTTCTTCAAGATACATCTCATTTATTATTTCTTTTTAATTTCCTCTAGTTACTAGGTACCCAGGTATGCTTGCAAGGAAGCCAGGCAATCGCTTTCCTTTAAGTGTATTCAATAGCAGAAAAGACAGTTATCAATTGTAGGTATGGAGTACCGTGGAGTCATCATAATTTTCAGTCCCCAGGGGCTGAGGAAGCTAATAAAACACCAGCTTCTTTCTGCCAGTTTTATTGGAAAGCTGGAGGCAGGGTGAGAATTGCAGCCCTACAGAGTATATGTTTCTGCTCTCTCCTTTTTAGGTGCTGCTTCAAGATATAAGAGAACCTTGAAATTATGTATCTATAAGCCAGCAGTCCAATTCCTGTTGAACCGTCTAGGCTGATAAATTGCTCCCATCTTCAATCTTCCTTGTTCATATTTTGCCATCTTTCCTGGAACTGTCATTGTTCAGATTACACCCTGCCTCTGCTTGTAACTTCCCCATCTGCAAAGGGCACCATCCAGCCCCCTTCATAAGATCTGCAGCCTTTTCATTCTCCCCAGAGCTAGCTTAGAAAGAAAACTGCACACCTGAACATCTTCCTGAAAGAATTAGTTAGGTCCAGGTATTTTATTAAAGAGAGAAATAAAACTGGATCATTAAGTGAGGAATCAGTCCAAAGCACTGTTGAGAAAAATGAAATGAGCACAGGTACTTGAGCCTCAATATCTTAGGTTAATTTCCAAATGAAAATAACTCAAACAGTAAGAGCATCCCAAAACCAAACAAATAAATAAACAATCCACAGCCAGAGGCTGCCAGTTCTCAGGTGTGCACTTCACTGTTCCTTTTGCTTTGAGTGTGCATGTAGATGCTCACTACGTCTTCTGGCTTTAGTGGCGTATTTAATTGAAACCTGAGCAAAGGAATAACCAAGTTATTTACTGCAGAAGCCTATATTGACATACTGAATGTGAGAAAGGCTGCTTTCCCTCATTCCCAAACCAATTTATTTCTGAAAGAAGGATGAATAAAAGAAAGAAAGAGAGAAAGAAACAATCACAGCCAGAATGATTTCATCCCAAAAGTCAGAAACTATTTCAGTAATATTTCAACAAAGTCCAACCTACAGATGAGCTTTCAATGATCACGCAAGTCAGAAATAATGAAAGGGAACACATAGTTTAGGGCATTTTTTTTTAAATCAAAGTATGACACCATTCTGTATTATAAAATAGATCATATATTTTTCTCCTATGATATCTCTGATGTTCTCCTAGGCCTGCTTCCATAGTGTCTTATGAAGGCATAATGCCTCCATCCCCACCTTTTTAATTTGTCACAGAACTTCATTTTTCTTGGATTCATTCATTCATTCATTCACTCATTTATTTTTATTGCCACCAGAGTTATCGCTGCAACTCAGTGGCTGCTAAGGAATTCTACTGCTCCCTCCCAGAAATTTTTTTTTTCTATGATGGTGGGGTTGGAGGGGGAGAGAGAGAGATGCAGCATTGCATCACTGCTCATAAAAATCCCCCCCCACCCCAGAGGTGGGAATTGGGCACTTGAACCAGGTCCTTGCACTTGGTAATGTGTGTGTTCTATGTGGTTCACTACCACCAGAACCCTTTCTTGGATTTTAATAATCTCATTTCATTAAGATGCACTGAGTTTAAACTTCTACAACAACAAAGCATTTGGGAGTATGGACCACATTTGCAACTGGTGCAGACAGTAAATAGCATGTTGGGGTTTTCTGTGTGGTTTTTGCTCCCTTGCCTGCTAACACTTCCCAGCTGCGCTGGGGCACTGTTTTAACTCCACACAGAATCTAAGGTCTGAGTTCCTTAGTCTATCCTCTGAGGATGGAACTGGGCTTGTGGTTGAGTAAGATGGAGTTGTTTTTAGTTTGTAAACTAATGAGTGGAAGTATTTTTCTAACATTTTTTCCTGTTATTCCTTTCAATATGGTTCTCTTATTGAGACCTTGTGAACAGCCATACACACACACACACACACACACACACACACACACACACACACACACACACACACACACACAGACACACACACACACAGACACTAAAATAATTTTCTGGACTTTGTAATTCATCAAGTCCATAGTCTAGATGCTACACTATTATAAGAAAAGTACAGAGGGGGTTGGGTTGTAGTGCAGCGGGTTAAGCACAGGTGGTGCAAAGCGCAAGGACCAGCGAAAGGATCCGGGTTCCAGCCCCGGATCCCCACCTGCAGGGGAGTCCCTTTACAAGTACTAAAACAGTTCTGCAGGTGTCTATCTTTCTCTTGCCCCTCTGTCTTCCCCTCCTCTCTCCATTTCTCTCTGTCCTATCCAACAATGATGACATCAGCAACAACAGCAATAACTACAACAATAAAAGAAAAAAAAAGAAAAATACAGAGTAACTGATTTCACTGATTATTAGAGCAGGAAAAAAGTTAAAACTGAGGAAATAACAAGTAAACTCAGGGATAAAGGATAAGTATAGTGATATGACATAGATTCAAGAGTATGCAGTCAGTTTTGTTATAATTGCTTATTTCTTTTTTTAAAATTTTATTTATTTATTTTCCCTTTTGTTCCTCTTGTTGTCTTTTTTATTGTTGTAGTTATTATTGTTGTTGTTATTGATGTCATCGTTGTTAGATAGGACAGAGAAAAATGGAGAGAGGAGGGGAAGACAGAGAGGGGGAGAGAAAGATAGGCACCTGCAGACCTGCTTCACCGCTTGTGAAGCAACTCCCCTGCAGGTGGGGAGCCGGGGATTGAACCAGGATTCTGACACTGGTCCTTGTGCTTTGCGCCATGTGCGCTTAACTCCCTGCGCTACTGCCCAACTCTCCTAATTGCTTATTTTTAAAAGGAGAATGGTGAACTTACAGTATCTACATGACCAAGAAGATCAATTGCTTTCTAATTTAAGTACTATGGTTGCACAGTTCTTACACAACAGTAGCTCTAGTGTTAGACTTTCAGAGTTATTTTGAGAAGCTGAATTAAGCTTGCTTTATTTCATATATTTCAAAGTAATCTTTTCTATCAGAGTTAACGCATTTTTTCCTTGGAGTCAGAGGACCTACAAGAGAGGCTGCCTTGTTGCTACTTCTGAATTTTTTTTTGACTTCTAGATCTTTCTATCCAACTAAGAGTTGGTAGAGAACTAAGCTGGTAGAGAATTACAAGAAAAAAATCAGTCTTTTAATTAAATGGCTGAACCCAGACCTCAACATGGTGCAGGGGTATTGAAACCCAAAGTTTCAAGACCAGTGAAGAACATTTGAATGATCTTAAAATCCATTCACCTGCTGTTTAATTTGTTTGCTTAATAAAAATTGAAGAACTGGGAGTCCGGCGGTAGCTCAGCGGGTTAAGCTCCCGTAGCGCAAAGCACAAGGGCCGGCTTAAGGATCCTGGTTCGAGCCCCCAGCTCTCCATCTGCAGTGGCATCTCTTCACAGGCGGTGAAGCAAGTCTGCAGGTGTCTGTCTTTCTCTCCCCCTCTCTGTCTTCCCCTCCTCTCTCTATTTCTCTCTGTCCTATCCAACAACAATGGCATCAACAACAATAGCTACAACAATAAATAAAATAAAAATAAAGATAACCATAGCAAAAATGTGATTTATTATTTAAAGAAAAACATTGTTTAAAAAAAATTTAAGAACTAAGTAAATGCCAACATCAGATTCATATCAATTGGGCATTCTGTTTTTGAAGAGTTTATTCCCAGCCTAATCTGTCCTCTACACATTGAAATAAATTATCCAACTGTGCTCAAATGGAGAGAAAAGCTTCATTAGCTGAACAGGATATGCTTCAAGTGGATGAGTTTTATCTCTAAGCAGAAAGTCTATACAAATGGAATGTAGCTCTCACTGTGCTCTTCAGATGCGATAAAGCTACAGGTGAAAGTGTGACATTACCGAAACAGTCATCTCATAAACCATTTTAGGATGCAGAGCAAATACTTTCAAGTCAATCTCTGCTTGAACTGTACTTTAAGGATTGCGGCTGCACTATTCTTACATAACAGTAAGTCTAGTGTTAGGCTTCCAGAGTTATTTTTGGAAGCTGAATTGAGTTTCGATACACTTAACTTTTATTTTTATGAGATGAGCTAATATCACCCAAATAAGTTTCCTTCTGGTTTATTAAAAGTAATTAAAAAACTCATATATTATGTATTCACATATAAAACAATAAGAGAGTACTTTATGAATTTTATTCAACTGTGAATATGATTTAATTCAACTTATTCAATAAGCATTCCACATATGTTCACAATTTAGGAATTTTGTATTAGGATACTTCTCTTTTTTAAAAAAAAATGCTTTATTGTGTTAAGAATATTTCTGTTTTTCTGTAGAATTATTTTCCCAAAGTAGTCTCTTAGAACAAATATCTATGAAGGAAAATGTGGAAATGTAATCTCTGACAATAAATATAGTGTAAATTAACAACTCCTCATTAAAGTGCTATGGAAATTGAAGAAAGCAAAAGGGATCACTGGGTTAAAGAAGTTATTTAAGGAGCTGGGTGGTGGCACACCTAGTTAAGCACATATGTTACAATGCGCAAACACCTGGGTTCAAGTCCATGTCCTCACCTGCAGGGAACAAGCTTCACAAGTGGAGAAGTAGTGTTGCAGGTGTCTCTCTGTCTCTCTCCCTCTCTATCTTCCCCTTCCTCTCAATTTCTGATTGTCTCCATCCAATAAAGATAATAAAAATATTTTTTTAAAAAAAAGTTATTTAACTCAGTTCTTTTTTCTTGAAGATTAGAACTTTTTAAAGACCTTTCTCTTTCTCAGAAACCTTATAATTTGTTTCATATAACTACTTATTTCAGAGAAAAGCAATGAGCAGTTAAGAGGTAAAGGGGAGTGGGAGAAAGGGAAAGAGAACACTTCACAGCACTGCTTGTGAAGTCTCCCACCTGCAGATGGTCACCAAGGGCTTGAACCCAAGTCCTTATGCACTGTAACAGGAATGCTCTACTGGGTGTAATACTACCTGCCCCCCAAAGTTTTGTTTTTTGAAGGCAAAAATTTCGTATATTAGCTTTAAGGTATTTCTTTTGGGATGAAGACTGAGTGAACTAGCATATTTGCAATACTGTGTAAAGCAGTGCTAGATAGTGCCACAATCCTTTGGAAAACGGTATGGATTAGGAGAGATAGAAAGTGAGAGGCAGAGAGAAAGCTAGAGCTAGAGAGGGGAAAGAAATTTACGGTACAAATACTTTATGATTCTGTGATACCATTCCTCAATATTTACGAAGGACACGAAAATATTAATTCAATAGATTATATACATCCATAAATTCATAGCTCCACTATTTATAATAGCCCAAATATGGAAACTATAGTGTTTTTTGGATGAAGTGGGGGGGGGACTGGAAACAAAGATATGTGGAGGATGCTTTTTGATATAATGACACAGGATGTGTTGGGTGGTGGTGCACCTGGTGGAGTGCACACATCACAGAGCACAAAGACCTTGGTTCAAGCCCCTGGACCCCACCTACAAGCAGGGGGAAGTCTCAATAGAGTTAAACAGTGCTGCAGGTGTCACTCTCCCTCTCTCTACTCCCCATCCCCTCTCAAGTTGTCTCTCCAAATTACTTTTTAAAAATAATAATGACACAGCATTATTATTATTACACAACATGGGTGGTGTAGACAGTAAGCTGTATATATGTTTGTATATGTGCACGCTTATGTGTGTAAAATCACACCTGTGAAATTTAAAATATTTTCATTAATTTTATTATTCATTTTACATAGAAATTGAGAAGGACAGGGGAAGGAGAAAGACAGAGGCTTCTATTTTTTTTTAATTTATTCATGAGAGACAGGAGAGAAAGAACCAGACATCACTCTGGTACATGTGCTACTGGGGATTGACTTAGGACCTCATGGTTGAGAATCCAATGCTTTATCCACTGTGCCACCCCCCAGACCACACACTTGTGAAATCTTATCATATCATCAAGCAAGATCAATATATATATATTTCTTTTTTTTCCAAATCAAGGAATTCCCTCAGCCTGGGAAAGTAATTTTATCCTCCTGCTGTGTATGCCAGGGTGATGCTCTGACTTCTCTCCCTTGCTCTCTCTCTCTTCCCTTATCTCATGAATTAAGTAAAAATTAAGATAGTCCTGAAAACGAAGAAAGGGAGGTATAAGCAAGTTAACTGAGGGCCTGGGAGGCTTCTGCGTGGTAGATCACAGGATTTGTATACATGAGCCCCCACATTCAGTTCTCTGCATTGCCCATGGCAGAGGTGAGTGCTGCTCTCTCTGGTCTTTCTCATATGCTCTCTCATTTGAAGGTGGTGTCTTTCTTGCCCAGCTTCACCCAGCCATGTGAATTTTGAAAGGAATCACTGCTTGGCTAGCCCCAGAGTCCACACCTTAGAAAATAGTGCTATAGTGTTCCATGAGACCTATTGAGGACATTCCCAACCTTAGTTTTAATTATGATGAAGAATAAAATATGTAGGGGCCAGGTGGTGGTGCACTTGGTTAAGCACTGACATTATAGTGTGCAAGGACGGAGGTTCATGCCCCTTGACCCCGTCTGCAGGGAGAAAGCTTCACAAGTGGTGAAGTAAAGCTGCAGGTGTGTCTCAGTCTCTCTCCCTCTCTACCTTCCCCCTCCTTACTCAATTTCTGCCTCTTTACAATAATAAAAAAAACAAAAGAATAAAATGTGTAGAATGTTATTGGCACCATGACCTTGCAGGGCTGTTAAATTCTTCAAAAATACTATCTGTGCTGTTTCTCGTGTAAAGAAATTGAATTCTCTTAAAGTTTAAGGTCATTTCTCCAAGTTACAATGCTATTTTGTGCTGAAAAATGAACGATGAAGAAGATAACTGTCCAACAAAATTGGCAATTCACTTACATGAAAGGCAAAGTTGAACTTTTTTTTTTCCCCAGTAGTTTTGGTAATAGTGTCCAGCATTTATTTTTATTGAGCACTGGTTGTCTTCCAAGGACTTCACAGCCACTGATATTACCCTCCAATAGCCCTGCTATGAGGTAGACTCTCATTTCAGAATCCTCCTGTTACAGGTGAAGAAATTGAGACTCCAGATACTAGTGCCATGTTCAAAATCACATATCTACAAATTGATCTGAATGTGACTTCAAAGCCCATGCCACTTACAAATATACCTTTGAGGGACCCCAGGTGATATCTCAATGCAAGGGGTTAAGCAAATGGAAAGACAAAGAGACAGAGACCCCATGAGAAAGCAAACATGTTCCCTGCCACTTGTCTCAGCAATGAATCAATCACTCTCTCTCTCCCTCTCCCTCTCTATTCCTGCCCCCCCCCCACACACACACACACATTCTATCTCTCCTCTTCCCTGGAATTCCCTGTCCCTGTCATTCTACTGAAAGCTTCCTTAATTTTTTAAAAAATATATATTATCTACTTATGAATTGGATAGAAGCAGAGGAGAGAGAAAGACACTTGCAGCATTGCTCCACTGCTTATGAAGGTGGGGGGTTTGTACTTGGGTTTGTACTTGGGTTCTTGCTCATTATGACCTGTTGACAAAGTGCACCATCGCCTGGCCCCAACAACTTGCTTTCTGTCCATAGATTAATCTTCTAAATCACATCTGCACTCTCCTCAAAGAATACCTTTTTGGGGTGAGGGAAATGGAAGAAGAGTATTTATTCAGGACTGGAAAGAGAGACATAGTGAGTTCAATTCCTAGCACCACACATCAACATGATGCTATGGTGCTCGCCTTCTCATTAATGTATCAGTATAAATGAATATTAAAATGAATCCCACTGGTCTACCCAAATAAATAAATAAATAAGTACTTTTAAAGCATCTGGAGTGGGAGAAATACCATAATGGCTATTCAAAAACTCTTCATGCCAGAGGCTCTGAGGCCCCAGGTCCAGTCCCCTGAATCATAATAAGCCATAGGTGAGCAGTGCTCTGGTGGGAAGCAGGCAAGCCAGAAAGGAACAAGCAGAGGAAGTGGCCATTGGTAGAGCTAAGAACTCACAAGCATAAGGTCCTAAATTCTATACCTGCCATCGCCAGTGCCAGAAAAATAAATGCTCTGGTATTCTTTTTCTCATAAATGCATTGGAAAGACACTTTATTTATTTATTTATTTTGCTTTATTTAATCACTGTTGATTTTAGAATTTTTTTCTTTCATAGTTAAAATATATAACTATTATCATGTGGACATTTGATTTGTAGAACAAGAATAAAAATAATAAAAATTATCTGGGGGAGGGTAGCTGGTGGCACACCCAGTGTAGTGCAGACTTTACAGTGCACAAGGACTCAGGCTCAAGCCCCTGGTCCCCACCTGCAGGGGAGAAGCTTTATGAGTGGTGAAGAAGGGCCACAACTGTCTCCCTTTCTCTCCTCTCTCGCTTGCTTTCTTCTTTAAATCTCTTTCTGTCTCTATAAAAAGAGAGAGGGAAGTAGGGAGGGAGAGAGGGGGAAAGAGGAAGGGAGAGAGAAAGAAAATAAGGCAGGAAGGTAGGAAGAAAAGAAAGAAGGGAGAGGGAAGGAGGGAGGGAGGGAGGGAGGGAGAGAGAGAGAGAGAGAGAGAGAGATTCATCTAGAAAGATAGATTCATCTTATAGGCTCTGAACCCCAATGATTACCCTAAGAAAAAAGAAAAAAATATTATTCAAAATCTCCAAGAAAGACCAAAAGACCTGCTACATCCGGGTCAACTTTCTTTAATTCTAGATTCCTTATTCACACATGAGATACGTTTTCTTCGTCTTCCTTCCCTCTGATGAATTTAGTAATTCCATGAACATAGGCAGAGAGAAGATGGGGTGGAGGCAAAGTGCTAGAAAGTCTGCAAATCACTCAGATAGTGCCTCCCTTGGCCAGGCTGAGAAGTGCTGGCTGATCAAAGCAGAATTCTTCTGGATCCAAGGAAACTCCACCAGAACCCCTCAACCTAAGGAGGCTGAAGCAGCACCAGAGAGAAAGATGAAAGTGACTGGAGGATTCACACTGAAGCAGAAAGGCGAATGTGGCAGAGAGGGGAGAGTAGTTGCAAGGAAGCTAACTGCTTAGAGGAAAAGGGACATTTCTGCATAGAAACAGCAAGGTGTGAAAAATGCCCATTTTCAATTAGATTACTTGCTTGGGGGAGGAGGCTGATATATAAGACTATTTTCTTATAAGCGTCATGAATAGAATGCCACATTCCCCCAAGATGGGTGTTGGCACACCTAACCTCCATCAAATTTCATCCTCCTATACCACAGGATGCAAAGTCTGCCAGTCCTAGATAATGCTGTAATAGACTTCGGTGTTTAAACGTTTCGCCCTGCTTGAACTTGGGGCCTCAAGCATCCAAGTTATGAGCTTTGCCTATGGTGTCACTTGCCTGGCCACTATGAATGTCCATGTCACCACCCCTAGAACTTATCATCTGAGAATCTCAGTGGCCAAGAAAGTCACAGGGAAACGTCTGAAGGACCCATCATAGGAAATGTGTAAGCTGGGCACTGATCATTTCAGCCAGGCATGCAATAACAACCTGAGAATACTCCTTGTGACATCTTAATATAGCCCCAGTTTTGCAGATTGAGAATGAGGTGGCTCAGTGGCGACAGCATTGGAGTTAAAAGCATGAGGCCCCAGATTAGAGATTAAACTTGTAAAGGAGATTTTCCAAGTTAGCTTAAAAAAAATAATGTAATGAGAAGAACTGTTGAAAGAGCTTTATTTCTGAGTTCCCATTTCTGTACTTATCAAATATCAAGGGTTTAAATAGCAACCTTTCCCTCTTGAATCCTAATCCAACCTTGGGTTGAAAAATAAAAGTCAGGGGACCAGCATGTGGCTTACCTAGGAGAGAGGGTATGTTACATGTCCAAGGACCTATGTTTGAGTCCCAGGTCACCACATATGAATGAGTGCCTATAGGTGAGAAGCTCCATGAGGCATGGAGATCTGCTGTGGTATCTCTCCTCTCTCTGTATCTGTCTATTATCTCATTCTATCTCTTAGCCTCTATGTAAGTGAAAGGGGAAAAAAAAATGACTGCCAGGAGTCAGGCAAGCACCGAGCTGCAGTGTTAACCCTGGTGATAAAATCAAGTGAAAAATTCACTTTCACAGGGAATGATCTATCCACATTTTCTTTAAGCATGTTAGGACTGTTTGGTTAAAGCCTTCTCTCAACTGTACTGAGAAGTAAAATGTAGCATTTCAAGGCCATGTCTTTTGTGATTGTTAAATACTACTGCCAAGTACAAAATGTTTTTGATAGTAGAGTTTGCTATACATAAACTGCAATGAACTTTACCTTCACTGGCAGAAAGCCTTGCTTTCTTAAGATGCTTTTGTTTTAAGTTCCCTTGATTCACCTTTCCTTAAAATTTACATGATTCTCTCCCCCATCCCCTCTTAGCTGAGTTTAAGAGTAATGACTTGCAACTTTTTTGTTGTTGTTGTTCCTTCAGGACAAGAATGGAACATACTCAGTTGGAAATCATTAGCCTAAACCACATTGGAACAAGTTCAGTTTCTCAATCCAAAATTTATGTCTTTTGAGAAGCTATAGAAACCTACTCAAACAAAGCAGTTATGTGAGGTAGGTTGCAGGAATGCAATGGCTGCCTTACTGCATATACATGAGACAAACAAGAGTGTCTGAAGAAGACATTACTTAATCTGGGAGCCAAGAATTAAGCTTGGATAGACTTTGGAGAGTCTATAACACTCTCTACCCCCACCCCTCAACACACACACCAGGAATCATATCTAACTTTCTGTGACTATGTGCAGAAATAGATTTGTATAGTAGAGTATCCTGAATGCATTAAATTTTCAGATAGGTTTGCTAAGAACCATTGCCAAGAGACTGGACATGGCTCAGGTCTAGCTGAACTTTTCTCTGGGCTTTAAATTGATCAGCCACACTCTTTGCAGAGTTTGCAAAGCTAATGAGTGCTAATGGAATGTCAACAAAAGGCCAGAGGAAAGCATCTGAGAGTGAGGAAATTTCCATTTTAATGCTGTGGCACACCTGAGCAAAATATTTCAGATCATAAAGCCTTTGCCTGGAACCCCCACACAGCAGGGGGATGTCACTGGTAATCAGGACAAAATTTAATGTAATTCCTAATTAACATAGCTGAAGAGAGAACTTTATATCTCTCTATCCCAGATGGTACTGTTTTTATCAGACTTGCCTTTTTATCAGACTTGCTAGTTAATGCAAGACCCTATTGTTCCTTAACAGTTGATTTGTGCAGCAAAAAAATGACACTGGAGCAGATGTCTGCAAATTTGTCAAAAGGACTGGATAATCACACTGACTGCTATGAAAGGCTATTCCATTCTCGCCCACACAGAACTTTGGCAGGAGCTAAATCACACCTTTTCCTCTACTGCTTTTAACAGGGAGATAAGGTGATGGTGGCAGGGAAGGGAGGAACACAGATTCCAGACCCTTTGTCGAAATCATCTGGTTTGCCACAAATAGTGCAGAGGGCATTGCTGCAGGCAGTCTCCAATGCAGTAGTAAAGAGGGGAGGTATGTTTGTGAGCCTTTCCCTATAGGTTTCACTGCAGGCTCCCTGGTGCACTTGCAGGTATGTTTGCTATCAACACAGATAAACCATGGTCTCCTATCTTTGCTATTCTTTTGTCTGCAGAGATCTGCAGCTAAGAAGGTAGCCTATTATAAGCAGAGAGTAAAGAAAGCAGAGATGATGAGATAGATGCCTTTCATTAATAGAAAAAAGTTATGGTGAGCACCTTGTCCTACCTCCCAAAGTCTGCAGATCTTTGAACTAAAAATTGTAGGGGGTGGGGGTCCTTTTGAATACCGTGTTTTGTTTGTTTGCTTGGCTGCAATTCAGAACATTGAGTTTCATTAAAACACCTTTAAAAAAAGATTGTATTTATTTTTAATTTATTTTAGATCGAGACAGAGAAATTGAGAGGTAAGAAAGGAAATAGAGAGGGAGAAAGACAGAGAGACAACTGCAGCAGTGATTCACCATTTTTGAAGCTTCCTTCATACAGGTGGGGATTAGGGGCTTGAACTGAAGTCCTTGTGCATGGTAACATGTGCACTCAACCAGGTGTATCACTGCCTGGCCTCAGTTAAACACCTTTAAGAGGAAAACCCAATAAAGCATCCAGATAGGCAACTTTTACCATAACACAGTAAAATAAAATGCTCTGACAAATACAACGTCCTATACAGGTACCAAATCTTTTCTTAGAATTAAGATTTAGTTAGCTCATAAATCCATCAATTATGGTATGATTTTGAAAGATAAAGAACTATTTTTCTGGCCTCATAATTTGATTTGTGTTTCTGAGTTGCCTGCTTCAAATTGGTGCATCTTACTTACTAAGTCTAGTCACTTAGGAGCTCTTTGGCAATATTATCTACATTTTTAAGTTATAAAACAAATGGTCTTCATGTACTTAAATCACAATTTTTTTAACCAAGTAGTAAATTTATTTGTAACAACGAATTCACATTAAAGTCACCTGATATGCTTCAAAAATTGTCGGGTTCAGACTTCCCTGGGCAGATGACCCCACTACTGTGTCCTGGAGCCCTGCTTCCCCAGAGCCCCACCCACTAAGTAAAGAGAGAGGCAGGCTGGGAGTATGGATCGACCTGCCAATGCCCATGTTCAGCTGGGGGAAGCAATTACAGAAGCCAGACCTTCCACCTTCTGCATCCCATAATGACCCTGGGTCCATATTCCCAGAGGGATAAAGATTAGGAAAACTATCAGAGGAGGGGAGGGGATGGGATACGAAGTTCTGGTGGTGGGAATTATGTCAAGCTGTACCCTTCTTATCCTATGGTTTTTGTCAGTGTTTCCTTTTTATAAATAAAAATTAAAAAGAAAAAAAAATGCTCTGTTTTAGTCAGGCCCAGGCAGTGGTGTACCTGGTTATTTTTAGTCATTCATAAAATTTTGCTTATATAAGATTTTACATCGACATTTTGTATAGGCCATTAAATTTCAGACATTTATTGCCACTTTTGATAGAAGTATAGGCATTCTATAAGATGGGTTGTAAATGCATCTGGTGACTTCTCACAGCACGTCCTCGTCCTCTACCACCCTTTGGGCAAAGTGAAAAAAAGATTCATTTCCATATGTTATACAACATAGGAAAGGAGACATTTTGACCCTCAAATCACTCTTTATGGCTGCTTTTTTAATCATTTGAGTTCTCTTAGGGTACAAAGCTAGAGACTCTCCTGCTCCAAGTGAGAGACTGGAAATTTGTGGGCACTCTCTCAAGTGATGGGCATCTTGTGACAGTCCTGAGTGATGGAGAGGGGACTGAACTATCTTCACCTTCACCCCAAGAATGTTTTGTATCAAGAGATACTTCACAGGGACAATAAATTACTAGTCAGAGTTTCGAGGATCTAATGAAAGATAGGTTTCAAGCTGTTTCCATACCTATCAAGGTAATATTACTATTATTACTATGTTTATTATTGATACTACAGAGTTCATCAAAATACACTCTACAAAACCTTTAGTAAATATTTTCCTAAATCAAACAGTATGTAGAATTCCTTTTCACAAAACCCTATGTAAGGAATGTGTCTGCTTATACAATATTTCTCTCTGGGATTAGAAATGGAATGTTTACAGCTATTGTAAGAGAAAATATTTCAGAACCACCTGGAGTCCTTTACTATAAGTGAAATATGCAAAGATCCTGGACACACTGCTTTCAAAATCTCTTCCTATGAGTCTTCTTGGTGAGGTGCATAGTAAATCACACTGAAAAGAATTTGAATAGTCTCCTAAGCAGCCAGTGTGGGCAAAAGGCAGATGGGATATTGTGGCTATAAATTTTCGAAGCATGAACATCACTTAACATTTAAAAAAAAAATTAGGGCAAATTATACTCCAAATCCACAAGCAGTAAGGAGCATAAATAAATAAATAACAAATTCAGCATCAAAGCAAAGATATAAAAGCATTTCTCAATCTGTCAGAAAGTGTCATCTAGCTTCCTGGTGAAATAGTCAGAGAATAATCTTTCCTCTTCACCACCAAACAATGAAAGAGATCCTAAAAAAAAAAAAAAATTCCTCATAGAAAATAAATTATATTCAGGGCCAAGTGGTGGAGCACCTGGATAAGTGCACATATTACAATGTGCAAGGACGCGGGTTCAACCCCCTGGTCCCCACCTGCAGGGGGAAAGCTTTGTGAGTGGTGAAGTGGTACTGCAGGTGTCTGTCTTATGTTCAGTCTCCCGCTTCTTTCTCAATTTACGATTTACGGCTGTCTCTATTCAATAAATAGATAAAGATAATAAAAAAAATACAAAATAAAAAAAATAAATCAAGCTCCATTTAAGTTAAGTAAAATGTTCCTAGTGATTAAGAACACTTGTGCATAGCTGTAATATTTTCTAATATGTAGAGAAGTCTGATAATTGAAAACACAATCAGCAAAAGTGGGGGGAGGGGTGGGAATGATGGATGTGTATATTCATATTTATCTCTCAGTCAAGCACAGAAGTCAGACTCAGTGGTGTCATCATGGGCTTCTGAAATTGACATGAATACAAGTGTGAATTACAGCACTAAGAATCATACCTTCAACTTTGCTCCTATGGTTTTCACACCTTAAGAGATCATCTTCTGGGGGCTGGGCAGTGTCACAGCCGCTTAAGCTCACATGGTGCAAAGAGCAAGGACCTGCGTAAGGATCCCTCCGCCACTTCTCTCTCTCCTCATCTTTTAACCTTATCACATATTGTTTTATTGTTTCACCATGATAACCAGAACACAGAACTGCTCCACCAAAGAATTTCTATCAAATGTTCCATCAAATTTCTCTAAAGAATTTCCTTAGTGCAACTCTCTAACAGTTACACCCTGCCTCTGTTCTCAGTTGCTGGTAACCACAACTCAGTTCTCTATAAATGTGACATTTTACAAATGTTACAAAAAGGGCCAGTCAATGATGCACCTGGTTAAGTGCACAGGTTGCCAAGCACAAGGATCAGGTTTCAAGCTTCCACTCCCCAGGAGTAGGGAGGACACTTTAGGAGTGGTGAAGCAGGTCTGTAGGTATCTCTTTCTCCCTCTCTATACTCCCACCCTCTCAATTTCTTTCTGTTCTATCAAATACGGTGGGAAGGGGAATGTTATATAAAATATAGCCATGCTGTAGCAACCTTTGGATATCTGTTTTTATTCTTGCATTCAGCATTGATTTACTGTGCTATCCTTCACTTTACAAATAGACCTTTTAAAATATGACTGAGAGAAGAGGAGGAGACATTATTTAAAAATAAGGGAATACTGAGAGAAGGGGGTTTGGATTTTGGAAATTATTTGAATACCTAACATCTGTCCACCCCCCACCCCCTTCCCTGAGAGGGTGAGAGGCTGATCTGAGCCAATGGTTTTCTCCTATTTTTTTTTAAATAAAGTGTTATTTTTCTTTTCCATACCAACAGTTGTATGTGTTACTGGTTTTTAATTTTAAAATTATGTTATTTTCAGGATCTGTTTCAAAATCTTATTTAAAATAAAAAAAGGCTTTTGAAAGCAAAGAGGTAAAAAAGAATCCAAATTGTGTTTGATTTGTTGTTTCTACCAGAGCACTGCCAGTTCTTAGCAACATCGCCCTGCCAGATATTCGTCGGGATGCGGCATCATCTAAGTTCATTTCCCACGTCTATGCTCGACCGGACCTGCCAATATACGCGGATATCTTCGCCCACCCTGTCCAACACTTGACGTCTCGTCACCCAATCTGGTCCCCTATGCCTACACTGAACTTCTCTGTTCCAGACTTTTGGAAACAGAGCTGGCAGTCAGCTGAGGTAAAGAACAAACACCTCATCACAGACCCCTGCAAGCATCAACCCGGCTTTGACCTAGCACGTTATGATTGGGCCCTCCTCAATCGCTATCGAACAGGCCATGGCCGGTGCGCTGCTATGTTCCATCGCTGGGGAGCCAGAGACGACCCGAACTGCCCCTGCGGCTACAGACAGACTATGACCCACATAGTCAATGACTGCCACCTCTCCAGATTCAAAGGAGGTCTCGAAACTTTACATCAGGTTCAACCTGATGCTGTTGACTGGCTACAGAAGGGCAAACGCTAGAAGAAGAACCAGAGCACTGTTCAGCCCTGGGTTATGATGGCGCTGGTGACTGAACCTGGGACTTTAGTGCCTCAGGCAAGAGAGTCTACTTGCACAGCCACTTTGTTATCTCCCAAGGCAGGTTTGTAAAGGCATGCTATGCATGCCTCTTCAACTATAGTCCCTCTAGTTGTTTGATGCAGTTTTGTCTATCTAGCAGCAACTCACTTTTCACCTGGCAATGTCACTCTGAGGGAAAAAAGCAGGATACCAGGTGGGCTTAAAACATAGCTATCACATCCCCCGGCCTCTCTGATGTCCCAGTGAAATGCTGCAAAACTCAGTGTAATCAGAGGCAATAATATTCAATAATGGGATTTTTGTTAAGAGCTACTGAGGAGAGAAACTCTCCTGCTGCTGAATAAACAAATCACAACAAAGAGGCTGCAGGCTCTCATTCAAGTTTTCAAGTCACTCTAGAGGAAAACAGCACTGAGATATGCAGAAAACAAAAATCCTACCAACATCATCTCATATTTTTGGACCTCACCAAACTCCCCCCAAGTCACCCATTTGGGTTGTTCTATGAAAATAGCAGTGGACCCTTTAAAATGTTTCTAGGGCCTGGGGAGATAGCATAATGGTTATGCAAAAAGCCTTTTCTACTTGAAGCACCAAAAATCTCGGGTGCAACACTGAGCGCCACCATAAGCCAGCGCTGAGCTGGGCTCTGGAAAAAAGTTTCATTTGCCAGCAAACTGTCAGTAGAGGGCGTGAGATAGTCATTGCCAAAAAATAGAAATAAGAATGGGTTTTTTGCTTCCGGGTGCTTGTGCTTGTGCGTAGGTTTTGCAGCAGCTTATGCAGTTTCTTCAGAGTCCAGCTCTCCCACTGTGCACAGGGCTGCCTCAGGCTCTTCAGTGTCAAGCATCCTAAACGCAGTCTAGTGTACAAAGGCTTGAGTATTCAAGCCTTTGTGCTCAGCCAGCTTTGTAGCCAAGCACTTCCAGAATGACCCCTCCCCAGGAATGTTCTGGCACTGTGGGGAGTCTTGTAGGCAAATTCCAAAGGAGAGTCATCTAGAAAGGTGTGCACCCTCAGGGTGTCTCATCATCTAGTGGAACTGGTTGTTTAGTCCAAAAGGAGTTCTGCTTCTCTGGTTGGGGAGTGTAATTTTTCAGCCTGATCCCCTGATGGCCAAGACGGCTGCTTGTGTTTACTATTCCTTATATGTGTCTGATTTATTTTACTTTTTATTTCTCTATTCATTTACTAGGTAGAGATGAGAGAAACTGAGGGGGGGATAGGTAGAGAGAGAGAGAGAGAAAGAGACACTGCACCTCTGTTTCACCACCTGTGATGCTCCCCCCCCCCAACTGCAGGTGATAATGGGGGCTTGAACCTGGGTCCATGTGTACTTGCTAACATGTGCTCAGACAAGTTCTCTAAAACCTGGCCCCACTGTCAATTTCTTACTAGCTAATTTCCTGATACCTCAGTCCCCTAAGATAGTTGCTAATAAATCTTATGTTGAACTTCCTAGTGTCCAAAATTCTATGTGGTTTCTTCCTTGAATGGACCCCAATTAGTATACTCTACCTGAAGACTGAACTACCCTTGGATCTCTCAACTTAGTGATCAAAGAAATCCTATATTTTCCTAATATTGTTTATACTGGGTTTCTATAACTGGAACATAAGTTCCATAAACTAAATATTAAGGCTAATATAAAGAAAATGATCTTAGAATGCTCAGTTAATATATGCTCCAAACAGAGTTGATACTTAAGCTTAACAGATTTCATTTCCAACAGACTTATTTCCCAGTTATGGAGGGATGGCATCATAATTAAAATACGGTCTGAATTGCTTTTATAAGAAGCAAGATTTCATGTGGTGCAAAGCGCAAGGACCTGCATAAGGATCCCAGTTCGAGCCCCCGGCTCCCCACCTGCAGGGGAGTCGCTTCACAGGTGGTGAAGCAGGTCTGCAGGTGTCTATCTTTCTCTCCCCCTCTCTGTCTTCCCCTCCTCTCTCCATTTCTCTCTGTCCTATCCAACAACGAACAACATCAACAATGACAATAATAGTAACCACAAGGAGGCTACAACAACAAGGGCAACAAAAGGGGGAAGAAATGGCCTCCAGGAGCGGTGGATTCATGGTGCAGGCACGGAGCCCAGCAATAACCCTGGAGGAAAAAAAAAAAAAGAAGCAAGATTCTGTTTTATACCTTGGATACAGGATTTTTGTATAGGGCACCAGTTTCATGTAACAAATCTCACTCAATAACTCTCCTTTTTTAATTGATTTTTTTTTGCCTCCAGGCTTATTACTGGGGCTCCTTGCGGTACTATGAATCCATTGTTCCAGAAGGCCATTTTTTCCCATTTTTATTGGATAGGACAGAGAGAACTTGAAGGGGGAGGGGAAGATAAAGAGGAAGCGAGAAAGACATCTGCAGATCTGCTTCACTGTTTGCGAAGTGACCCCCCCCCCCCCCCCGCGCAGGTTGGGAAAAGGGGGCAAACCTGGGCCCTTGCTCCGTTCCTTGCCCTACTATGTGCACTTAACCAGGTGCACCACCGTCTGGCCCCTGGTTGAAAGTTCTTAAGAATTCACACTACTTTTCTCTGTTGTTGAAGTAATGTAACCGAGTAAATATGAAGAAGCTAAGGCATTTTTATTGATCTAGAGACTATACTGGATGATCATGTGTGGATGGATGAGAGCAGATTTAATATAAGCCTAGACACAATAGGCTGAATATCCGTAAGAAAAGAAGTACTACTATAAGCTACTTGTAATTTTGGTTTTTGTGCTATTATTGTTAGCTGACTTCTGCAGAGAAGTTGGCTTTTAGATGGTATTTGACATCAGAAATGAAACTGTTCCCTTCTAATTTTTGAATGGATATAAATTATGCAGTCAAATTAGAAACACAAAAATAATCAAATCTGGATGAACCCAGAAAAGATATTCAAATAAATTACCTTGTTTCAGATCCAGACTGTTCCCCAAATAGAAAAGACCTTAGTGGTTTAAATATGATATGAATATCTAATAATCAGTTCACTTCTACAAATTTCCAGTGAACTAGCAGAAATAATATATATATATATATATAATTCCACTAAACCAGACCAAACCTCTTCTAACACTTAGAAAAATGCTGATTATAGTCTAAATGGACAGTGAATGATACCAGGACACTAGCCTTCAAGGTCGGTGGACTGTCACAAAAAGGATAGAGATCAAGGCTTTAAGGAAGTCTATAGTTGGCTTAAAAGGGACAAGAGTCATTTTCTTCATATCATCTTGGATGGAACCTGAAGGAATCATGTTAAGTGAGATAAGCCAGAGAGAGAAAGGTGAATATGGGACGCTGTCACTCATGGACAGAACTTAAGGAACACGAACAAAAAAGGGAAACATGAAGTGAAACTTGGACTGGCTGGGTATATTGCAACAAAGCAAAGGAAACTGGGAAAGGAGGGCAGAGAGGGGGCTTTGGGGTTTTCAGGTCCTGGTGTATGATGATGGGAGGGGACATAACCTGGAAGTGAAGAGTGTTTTGTAAACACCTGTCATGACAAAATGAGAAATTATACCCATGTGCTAGTAAATGCATTGTAAATCATTAACTTCTCAATTAAAAAATAATAAAAGAGGAACATGAGCCAAAATTTAATAATACTTTATTTCTTTTTGTTGTTGTTGTTGACCTTGTTGATTTCATCATTGTTATTGTTGCCATTGTTGTTGGATAGGACAGAGAGAAACTGAGAGAGGAGAGGAGACAGAGGGGGAGAGAAAGACAGACACCTGCAGACCTGCTTCACCACTTGTGAAGTGACTCTATAGGTGGGGAGCTGGGGGTTTGAAACGAGATTCTTATGCCAGTCCTTGTGCTTAGCACCACATGTGCTTAAACTTTACGCTGGGCTATTACCTGACCTCCAAAACTTCATTTCTTTTCCCCACCTGCTATTTTTTTTCAAAAATGGATAAGAATCCAAGAGATTCTAAATTATTTGGATTGGAGAGCTCACTGCTAATAAAGGGGTGGATGCCACACAAACATGATGGCCTAGACCTTGATTAGATCCCTCTCTCCAATATCACTGGTCATCTCCATCAGGAACAACATAATGGACCCCTTTGGGGTCCCTGATAGGACCTTGCCCTCAATGTGGATCAACAATGGTAGAGAATGTTCCATTCTCAGAAGAGCAGTTGGATAACATACTATACTTGAAGAAGATAGGTCCTGAAATTGGTGCAACTTGGAATGTTCCTACTGATGACCACAGAATGAAAGTTTGGACCTACAGGGATGCAGAGGTTACATAAGCTCCTATGCTGAACATGGGCCCCAGATCAAACTGATGGGGTTTACTGTCAACGATATCAATACATTTTCCCCATATGTGGGAACTACTCTCTTTCTTGATCCAGCTTTCTAGCCCTTTTTCCAGCCATGACTTCATGTCCCCAAACAATAACTTGGGTCCACCTGCATATCAGATGTCAGGCTCAGGCAAAAACCAATAAAGTCATGGGCCCTTTAGAATATACCTAAAGTAGATCTACTAGCTATTTCCAAAACAGAGACCCCAAATTTTCATCTGAATATTCCAGCCTTTAAGTTCATGATTAATCAACAATTTGTATGGCTTTATATGTTAACTCTTTTCTAGCAACCAGGTTCCAGATGCTACTGTGATGCCAACTGGATTTCCCTGGGCAGATGACTCCACCAATGTCCTGGAGCTCTGCTTCCTCAGAGCCCTGCCCTACTAGGGAAAGAGCGAGATAGGGTGGGAGTATGGATTGGCCTGTCAATGCCCATGTTCAGCGGGGAAGAAATACAGAAGCCAAGCCTTTCATCTTCTGTAGCCCATAATGACCCTGGGTCCATACTCCCAGAGGGTTAAAGAATAGGAAAGCTATCAGGGGAGGGGATGGGATATGGAGTTCTGGTGGTGGGAATTATATCCCTCTTATCCTATGGTCTTGTCAATATTTCTATTTTATATATATATTTTTAAAAGGGGTAGGTGGACTATGGGTTGGCATGCAACCACACTTTGATGTTTTCCTGGTTAATATGCTGTTATTTGGTGAGGGTAAATGTCAATGTTAGAGTGTAAGACTTGCAGACTGAGGCTTCAGAGTCCCCAGGTTCAATGTCTGGTACCACCTTATGCCAGAACTGAGTGGTTCTATAATCCCTCTCTCTTCCTTTTCTCTCACACATACATACGTCACTTAATTACCTATCACTCATAAAAATAAATGAGTATATCTTAAAATAATTTTAAAAAGAAGTAACTTGTTTGGGGATTGTCATTCATATTTCTGAATTTTTTTTTGAAATTTCTGAATTTTACAGAAAAAATCCATATTCTTATCTTACAATTTCTTTTTGATATTTGCAAAGGAAGCTGAAATTGACCACTAACTTTAAGTTTCTGACAACTGCAATGTAACCTCCCATTAGTCAGTAACAAAGCAGATAGTGTTCTTTTCCATTCAGTCCAGGATATGTTAACTTCATCCCTCATGTCACTATACATGGAAGAAGAATCTTTTTGTTTCTGTTATTGTGTTGTCTATTGTTTTCATTGGAGTCCACTTAAGATAACAACCACAAAATGAGGGTTATATGAGGGAAGATGGGAAAATAAAATGAGGAATTTCAGCAAAGGAATTGGGACCTAGTAGGTATTGAGCATACCAGAAAAGAGAAGCAATAATCATTTACTACACTTGTACTTTCTACTAGAATCTTTACAAGGGCTATTCTATTAGACTTTACAACAGCCTTGTACCAATAGCTTTGTAGCTCTTTATGAAGAAAAACATTTAAGGGCTAAAATAGTTGATGGTGAGGACTCTCATGTAAACTATAATTTGTCAGAATTCATAAACCCAGGTCTCTCAATAAAGCATACCACCTTTCAGTGTAACAAAGAGAATAGAAAAATATAGCCTAGAATTCTGGCAGCTAGCTCACTGGGTAGAGTGTATGCCTTTCCAGGCACAAGGCCCAGGTTTGAGCCTTGGAACCTCTTAGAAGCACTATTGATGGCACTAGTGGGAACTCCACAGATAGTGGAGTGCTGCTTAGTTTCTCTCATCTCTATTTCCTCTTTCCTCTCGCTCTCTCGCTCTCTCTGCTTCTCACTTGCTCTAAAACAGAATGAAAAAAATTGGACTGGAATAGCTGTTTCAAAGTATCATACATTTGCAAGATCTGGGGTTTATAGCTCAGTGCAGAAAAAAAAATCAATAAATGATAGAAAATAAAGCCAACAGGGCCAGGCAGTGGCACCCCTGGTTAAGTGCACACATTACAGTACGCAAGGACCCAGGTGGGTTCAAGACCCTGGTCCCTACCTGAAAGAGAAAACTTCATGAGTGGTGAAGCTGCAGGAGTCTCTGTCTCTTCCGCTCTCTATCTTCCCCTCCCTTCTCAATCTGTCTCCATCGCTATCAAATAATAAAATAAAAATTAAAATAATAAAGAAAATAAAGTCAAGACAAAGAATGATGAAAAGGTTCTTAGTTTGTTATTATATTCTCTTGTCTCTGTACAATAGCCAAGTCCTTTATTCAAATATTGCATGAACTTTTATATTCATATAGAAGTCAAATCTGAGACATAGGCCAATATAAAAAATCTTAGTGGGAAAAACTTTAAAGTGAGATGTTGGAAATCAAATTGGTAGTGAGATGTAACCTCTTGTGTTGACTTAGTTGAGTGTCCTTGCAATGGCTACTACCCATGAAAGTAATCTCTAGCAAATGTTGTATGGTTCCTTCCTTTAAGTCTCTACACATTTCAGTTTGCTTTTTGAGGGGGATAACCAAGAAGCCCATTGTGAGTGACCTTTGTTTTATCATCTACAGAGAAACATCCCACTTAGCTATACAGTCATTTTGGTCATACCTTTTCTCCCTCTATACTTTAATGATTAACTCACTAGCTTAATAGCTAATGAATGCTATTTATGTGATACTAAAAGCTTAGGCAAAATAATCTCCTGTTCACTTCATTACTTCTATGGAACTTGGACATTCTTTTGACAGATGTACACTGCATTATAAGAGACACAGCTACCTGAAGTAGATTCCGGCAACTCTAAAGATAGCAAAAATAATAATGTAATGCTTTTTTAGCCACCAAGTTGCAGATGCTACCATGATGCCAACCTGACTTCCGTGGGCAGGTGGCCTCACCAATGTACCCTGGAACCCACCTTTCCTGAGACCTACCCCACTAGGGAAAGATAAAAACAGGTTGGGAGTATGGATCGACTTGCCAATGCCCATGTCCAGCAGAGAAGCAATTACAGAAGCCAGACCTTACACCTTCTACACCCCATAATGATAATGGGTTCATGTTCCCAGAGGGATAGAGAATAGGAAAGCTTCCAATGTAGGGAATGGGATATGGAACCCTGGTGGTGTGAAATGTGTGAAATTGTATCTCTCTTATTCTATGGTCTTGTAGATAAATATTAAATCAATGACAAAAATATTGGGGGTCAGGCAGTAGCACAGTGGGGTTAAGTGCACATAGTGCGAAGTGCAAGGACCGGCACAAGAATCCTGGTTTCAGCCCCCCGCCACCGCTCCCCACCTGCAAAGGGGTCACTTCAAACGTGGTGAAGCAGGTCTGCAGGTGTCTATCTTTCTCTCCCGCTCTCTGTCTTCCCCTCCTCTCTCCACTTTTCTCTGTCCTATCCAACAACAATGACATTATTAACAACAATAACAATAACCACAACAGTGATAAAACAACAAGGGCAACAAAAGGGGAAAAAAAAAAGCCTACAGGAACAGTGGATACTTGGTGCAGGCATAGAGCCCCAGCTGTAACACTGGAGAAAAAAATTTTTTTTCAAAGCACAAACAAATAAAGGAAATAATAATGTACTAGGTAGAGCACACACTTTACTGTGTGTGAGGACATGGGCTCACATGCCAGCTACCATGTGGGAATACTGACATGAGGGGAGTTTGATGAGTGGTGGAGCAGTGCTGTGATGTTGCTCCTTTTCTCTCGGTCTCTCTCTCTTGATCTATCTCTCACCCTCTATCTCAAAAGTAAAGAAATAAAAATCACAAAAATTTACCCTGAGGTTTCTCATTATATCTCCTGCAAAATCTTATTTATACAACCAACATTTTACTATTCATTTTCTTATTCTTTTTCTATTCATGATCACTATGAATGATAAATCCCCACAAAGAAGGTACTTTTTCTTCAGTGTGCTTTGATCCACATTCTGTGCACTGGAGATGGTGAACTAATGTTGAAGAAAACATATTTGGGGATTCTTCATTTCTTCTTTTCAAGCTATAAGCACAAGTATTCTAATTTTGTGACAGGAAATAGTGTGATCCCACTCCATCACATTTTATCTGCAATTGAAAAACCAGTATATACAAGCTAAGGGTCATGATTTTAAAAACTTTGAAAATTTGTTTAAACATAGAATGTGTTGTAAAAGAGTTTGCTAGGTACCATAAACAGAACTCAAAGAGAACAGCTCATCCAATCTTTTGATTTGTCTGTGGGAAACAAGGTTTAACCTTTCTACTAACCCCATCCTCATCTATGGGGCTGACTTTTATACGCCCTGTCTCTTCCAGGCCTATCTTAAAATCATGCCCCACCCCTCATCCCCACAAATCAGAGCATACATGTTCAGAAAGCAGTCATTTCAAGATGTAGAAATATAAAAGATACTCAACTTGGCTCTCTGTGTGATCCTCGATCACACAAAGTTACTGCAAATGAACAGTGAGCGTTACAGATGGGAAGTTCTTGAAATGGCTACTTAAGGACGTTGCATACTCTAGTAAGTGCCTCAAATATGTTATCTAGACAGAATTAAAGTATGTGTACTCTGCACTACTTCACACTCATACTAATACTGGGGAATGGACAGAGTGTATGCTACAATATTTATGATCTAGTAGGAACAAGACATTTCATTCTTTAGAAATCGGTGTTATATAACTGGAAGTCACCATAGCTTTTTGTCAATGTTGCCAATGCTCTGTTTATCTTACTGTCTTTAATTTATGGAACCAGGAAGTACATTCCTGCATTTCAACAAGAATTTCCTTAATACCGAAAGAAAAAAAATGGCTTCTCTGTCTATC
>NW_026647922.1:0-54000 GCF_950295315.1 Erinaceus europaeus
CAAGTGGAAGGGGTTTCTCTCTTTGCCTGGGATGACTCTACTGGGAGCTTGTGAATCCCTGTGCTCAGCTGCATTCTGCTGGGTGTCCACAAGAGGGCAGCACCAGGGCGGGACTAAGGCTCCATGGGGCAAGTGCCCTGAGGCACTGGGCTAGGAGAGTGGCGACAGTGTTTCTGGGTGTGCCCCAAGAGCATGGCCAGCCTAGCGCAGGCAGGCAGTGTCCTAAGGACGGGCCCAGACAGGAGCTGTGGGGGTCGTGTTTGCAGAAACAGGGCCTTCAGAGGATGGCAGAAAGTCCCCGGGGGCGGGCCTCAGAGCCCGTGCCCAATGAGCCTGAGGGGAGGGCCCAGTGGGTATTCATAGAGACAGCTGGCCAATCAGAGAGGAGGAACGTCACCCTCAGGGGCGTGAAGCAAGAGCTGGCCAATGAGAACAGAGGAGGAGTTGCGTGGGCGGGCCTCAGAGAGGAGCCCACCAATGAGAGCCTGGGTGCTGGCTCTGGGTGGGCGTACCCCTGGAGGTCAGCCAATCAGGGTCCAGCGGAAGTGCCTGGGGGGCGGGCCCTCGGGAGGCTGTCCAATGAGCGCCTGGTGTGGGCCTCATGGGCGGAGCCCAGGAGGCTGGCCAATCATGGGGCAAGGGCGGTGACCTTCCTGGGCGTGCCTTAGGAACTGGCCTATCAGAGGGCGCCCCTCAGACAGCAGCCCGCCAATGGGAGCCAAGAGAAGGCTGGCTGGGGGCGTGTCCCTGAGACACCAGGCCAATCAGAGTCGAGTGGAAGTGGCTGGTGGGCGGGCCTTCCGGAGGCTGCCCAATCAGCGTGCTGCAGGGCCGTGTGGGCGGTGCTCAAGGCCGCTGGCCAATCACTGACTAGGGGCCCGGACCCTCCTGGGCGTGTCCAAGCACACTGGCCAATGAGATTGCTGGTGGGGTTCTGGGCGTGGCCTAGGCCTCTGGCCTATCAGAGCCTGGCTGGCGCCCTGTGGGCGGGCCTTCTGAAGGAATCCCGCCAATGGGAGCTCAGAGCTGGCCTTAAAAGGCTGGGCGTGCTTCCAGGAAATGCGAAGCAGGGTTCAGCCCAGGGCCCTGCCTTGCAGAAGCTGTCCAGTGCGCATGTGTATAACTCCGTTTGTGCCTGTGCCTCTGTGGATTTGTGTGTGTGTGTGTGTGTGTGTGTGTGTGTGTCTGAGGGAGGGAGAGAGAGAGAGAGAACAACAGAATCACTGTGGCACAGGTGATTTTGTGCAAAACACTTGGCACATTCTGATTTACAGCTCAATATTGACACCAGGGCAGCTCTCCTTGGCCCTTGGTCACTTTTCTTCTTTTCAGATGTAAAGACACTGAAGAGGGAGAGGTTTTTGCCCTGAGGCTTGCACTGGGAACTAGCAGCTGCCCTGTTTGTGTTGCCAGACTAGGAAACCTGTGGTGCCTGTCCATGTGGAGAGTCTCCTGGATGAGTTCCTTCTCGAGCCTTTTTCGCTCGGTCCCGTTGGAGCTGCATATAGCTAATGATTTGGAGATTTTATTCCTTTGGACAATTCTTTTCCTGATGCAAAGTTTCTCTCCAGGTTTTAGCAATCAATTGTGTGAATGTCACATCGAATCCATTGTAGAAAATGACTACATCAGTGTCTCTCTCTCTCTTTCTCTCTCTCTCTCTCTCTCTCTATATATATATATGTATGTAACATGTAGAGGTCTGAAAATATTTTTTAGCTAGAGACTTGCACAGCTCTGGATTAGGGTAGCAATGTGGATACACCTGGCCCTTCTGAGCCACAGTCATGAGAGACATCTCACAGAGCCATATCGTATATCACTCTACAAATCTCTCTCAGCACAAACTACCACTGCCAAATCATCTACTTCCCTCTTGCTCTTTTTGTCCACCGAGTCTTATCCCAAAACTGTAAATCAAAGAAGAAATAGACATAGTGCAGTTCCCTGCACACAGGAAAGGCTGAGGCTGGACCAGGGAGATGCAATACGCCAGCCTGCATCTTGGCTGGAGCATCACTATGCTTACTTCGAATTTGGAGAGGCGAGGGCAGTTTTGGAGAGTGGGCTGCCGGCCAAGGGTTGCTTCTCAGAGTGGCTAAGACCTAGATGTTCTAAGTGTTACCTTTCCTCACAAACATAAAATAGCAATGCCACTTGTAAGAAGTATGCATGGGCATGGAGGGTTTGTCTTCAGTGCTCTGGCACTGATCAACACAGGGCCAGAATTTCAGTCCTTGTCTGTCTCTGTCATTCTGTCTCTCTGACTGTCTCTACGTGCCTTCTTCACTGGGCCCTTACTGGAAGTCAGTGCATGCATCGTGAACTCAGCCTTCCTGGTGTTGAAATTTTCCTTTCTTTGCCCTTTGGATTATTTAGTCTCCTGCACATGGTGTAGTACAGAGGGGAACTGCGGAGACAGCGTTGCTGCTGCAGGTTCCAGGCATATGTCCATCTCCAGCTGCAGCTGTCCAGGCCCTCTGTGCTTGATTGCCATTCTCCAGGGCCCTGAGGCTGACACTCAGCCTCAATGCAGCCCTCCTCACCTTCCTGCACAGCATCCTTGTCCTTATTCCATGAGAGCCCCGGTCAAGGGAAGTGAAACTCGATCCCCCTGGCACACACACTGTGCTTTCCCTCTATTAAGCCAAATGGAAAGGATCTGTGGTACTGATGGCCACACCAGTGTCCAGATTTCCCATGCAAAACGGAAGCTTCCAGTGTTCAGAAAGAGGGTGTTTTGATGGCTGTGAAATGTCTTTTCCAAGTGCCTCATGGTGTTTCAAATCCCTTTGAAACCTGAAGTTCTTTCTTGTATCTAGGGAATATTTTCACCACTGGCCAGAAGGGCCGCCCAACTAGGAGCACAGCTATCCAGGGGTCAGGAGGTCTTCCAGCCTGCTAGCTCCTGGAGGGATTCCTGAGTATGTCCTCAGGGCCCAAGTGTAAAAGGTGTTTCCAATTGCCTTGATTAGCAGCAGCCAGGCCCTCAGGTGAGGGGCGGGGCTGTGATCTTGACTGGAAGCCCCTAATTTGGCCAATGGAGGCATCCATCTTTTTTTGTCTGTCCATAGCAAGGGCCCGGGGAGTTTGTGCTTCCTGCAAACAGAGCGACATTGTATGGGACACTCATGCAAGCCTACTTCTGGGAATCTCTCAGAGTGTGATGTGTGGACACCAGGAAGCATGAGCAGGGATGTGAGGCCACAGGAGCAATTGCCTTAGCCGGACCCAAAGGGTAGGTGTAAGGGGCCGGGTTCATCCACTATTGTTTGGTTCAACACACTTCCCATCTATGTGGAAACACAGCCCTTTCTGGGTACTTTCTGGGCTTGTAATCTGCTGCCCTGAGCAGTGGACTGAGAGCCTGGAGGCTGAGTAGGCAGCCAAACGTGACTGGACAGGCTCAAGCCCCTGAATTCTGAGGGGTGCCCCAGCTTCCCCCATTGGCAGTGTTTGGATCATAGTGAGGCATGGCATTGATTCGGAACTCAGGAGAGTGAGACATGAGAGTCCCTTTGCATATGCATTCTTGCTTAGCCACAATCTGGGCTAGCTGGCTTGCCCTGACCAGATAGGTTCTCTGTACATAACTTGCAGGAGAGGCTGGCTCCCTTGCCACCCATGCTCTGAGACTACTACAGGTGATCTCTGAGCACACACACACACACACACAAACAGACAGACAGACACACACACACACACACACACACACACACCCACATTACTGTCAGGTTGGTAGTAGAGCCTATGGTGAAGGCTGGGGCTGTCTGGGGTCTGTGGGCATGAGAGCTGCTGCCTTACAATCTCTACAAGCCAGGTTTGAACCTGTCATCAATGAACACAGTGTAGGAGGTTTTTGAATTCTGGTCTCTTTCCAACTCATCTATTTCTCTTCTCACCTTCTCTATCTCTAACTCTCACATGCTCTCACACACTCTGTCTTCACTCATTAATATTTTACTTAGATTCTTATTTTACTGACAGGCCCAGATAGACAAAGAGAGTTACCAGAGCACTGCTGAGCTCTGGCTTGTTGCGTTGGCGATTTCACCTAGGCTACTGGAGCCTCAGTTTGTATGTCTTTCTGACACAAGCCATATTCTGTCTCCTCATTTCCATGCCAGTATCACTCAGAGTTTATAATAAAGATATACATACATGTATATATGTACATATAGATTTATATATCTGTCATTTTTAGAATGTTCGACCTATGTATTTGACCTTCTTTCAGAATTACCACATTTATAACAGCCTAGTTTTTCTGAAATAATTGGCCATATAGTTGGAGCAGGATTCAATACAATTATAAATAATAGAACCTTCCAGTAGCATTTCTAATCGTGTTTCTATTAGCATCCTTATTGTAATTATCATGGCCCAGATCTTCCCTCCTTTTTCTAGTGTAAGCTTCAATACATATGTGTTTGTTTTCTTTCTCTGGAAATCTTAATGTCCTTGGACCCTGAAGTGTTAGGGAATTTTTGAAGCAGCCCTCTGTTTCTCAGCAGATGGTTTCTATGTTTCTGCTGTCATCAGGTCTTCTTGTGGTTTTTGTCTTTATTTATTTTTATTGTTTCAAGTCCTCCTAGATCATCCCCATTTATTTGCATATTTATTTATTTAGTCAGGTATCTCATGTGGCATCATTTCTTCTGCTTGAGAGATTTTCTCTTATAACTGAAGGGAACTTTTGATGCACAATACATTTCCTGGGGCAAATACTACACACATATGGTGAAGGCTTGGGTTGTCTGGGGTCTGTGGGCATTAGAGCTGCTGCGTGACAATCTCTACAACCCAGGTTTGAACCTGTCATGAATGAACACAGCCTAGGGGGTTTTTGACTTCTGGTCTATTTCCAACTCTTCTATTTCTCTTCTCGCCATCTCTGTCTCTGACTCTCACAGGCTCTCTCTCACTCTGTCTGAACTCAGGAATATTTTACTTATATCCTTATTTTATTGACAGGCCCAGATATACAAAGAGAGTGGCCAGAGCATTGCTGAGCTCTGGCTGGTTTTGTTTGTGATTTCACCTAGGCTACTGGAGCCTCTGATTGGCAAGTCTCTCTGACTTAAGCCATATTCTGTCTCCTCATATCCATGGCAGTATCTCTCAGACTTTATAATAAAGATATACATCCATATACATATATAAATATACATATATATCTCTGTCATTTTTAGAATTGTCAACCTATGTAATTGATCTTAATCAGAATTCACACATTTACAACAGGTTCCTTTTTCCCTACTAATTGGCCACATAGTTGGAGCAGGATTCAATACAATTATAAATAATAGAACCTTCCAGTAGCATTTCTAATAGCATTTCTATCAGCATCCTTATTTTAATTATCATAGTACAGAACTTGCCTCCTTTCTCTAGTGTAAGCTTCAATACATATGAGTTTCTTTTCATTCTCCCGAAATCTTAATTTCCCTGGACTCTGAAGGGTCTCGGAACTTTTGAAGCAGCCCTTGATTCACAGCAGATGGTTTCTATGTTTCTGCTGTCATCAGGTCTTCTTGTGCTTTTTGTTTTTATTTTTCATTTGTTTCAAATCCTCCTAGATAACCCCCATTTACTTGCATATTTATTTATTTATTTATTTATTTATTTGGTTCTATATTACATGAGGGGTCCATTCTTCTGCTTGATAGATTTTTCTCTTATAATTGAAGGGAAGTTTACACTCACAATACATATCCTGTCGTAAATACTACACACATATGGTGAAGGCTGGGGTTGTCTGGGGTCTGTGGACAGGAGACTGATGCCTTACAATCTCGACAACCCAGGTTTGAACCTGTCATGTATGAACACAGAGTGGGAGCTTTTGGACTTCTGGTCTCTTTCCAACTCTTCTATTTCTCTTCTTGCCTTCTCTGTCTCTGACTCTCACAGGCTCTCACTCACTCTGTCTGCACTCATTAATATTTTACTTTTATATTATTTGACTGACAGGCCCAGATATACAAAGCGAGTCACCAGGCCCCGGCTGAGCTCTGGATTGTTTTGTTGGCGATTTCACCTAGGTTTCTGGAGCCTCAGCTTTGTAAGTCTCTCTGGCACAAGCCATACTCTGTCTCCTCATAGCCATGCCAGTATCCCTCATAGTTGATAATAAAGATACACATACATATATGTACATATACGTATATATATATATACATATATATATATCAGACATTTTTAGAATTGTTGACCTTTTTATTTGATCTGAATGCAGAATTACCGCATTTATAATAGCCTCCTTATTCATAAATAATTGGTCACATAGTTGGAGCAGGATTCACTACAATTATAAATTATAAACTTTCCAGGAGCATTTCCAATAGCCTTTCTATCAGTATCCTTATTGTAATTATCATAGCACAGAACTTGCCTCCATTTTCTAGTGTAAGCTTCAAATCGTATGCGTTTCTTTTCATTCACGGAATTCGTAATTTGCCTGGACCCTGTGTGTCAGGGAATTTTTGAAGCAGCCCTCTATTTCTCAGCAGACGTTTTCTATATTTCTGCTGTCATCAGGTCTTCCTGTGGTGTTTGTTTTTATTTTTTTATTTTTTTCAAATCCTCTTAGATCATTCCCATTTATTTGCATATTTATTTATTTATTTATTTCGTCCGATATCACATGAGGGGTCATTTCTTCTGCCTGATAGATTTTCTCTTATAATTGAAGGGAACTTTTGACACACAATACATTTCCTTTTGCAGATACTACACACTACTACAACTGCTACTGCACTGTTTTTGACAGTGACATCCAATGCACAATGGATTAGTATTGCATGGCTCTAGAGAATGTTCACTATTTAACCTACAATGTTTTTAACCTCACAAATATTTATTCTGTTCTTTCTTGGGGGATGAATGGTTTACAGTCAACAGTTCCATGTAATAGTGGACATGGTGGGGTAATTTTTCCCACTACCCCTGTATTTCTGTACATCCTTTGTAACTTTCTTATTGAGGAGAAGCAAACAGTCATAAATTGAGAGAGCAGGGCCCAAGCAGGAAGAGAGACAGAGAGACATCTGCAGCTCTGATTTGTCACTAGCCCAGCTTTTCCCTAGCTGGGTAAGTGTGACCAGGGGCTCAAAACAGGGTCTTGGGATTCCACATAGTTCCCTGGCAGCTCCACCAGCTGTTCCTCCAACCCATGCTCCCTTCGTTGTCCATGTAACTATCGATCTGCTCTAGGCATTTCTCACCTTCATATGCCAGACACTTAACACTTCTCCCTTCCACCCATGAAACTTTGACCTTTTGCTAGGGTGCAAAACAGCAACTCCAATCCAAGTTATTTTTGGGACAAGTGTGTACGTCTCTGTGGGAAGGTGTGTGTGTGTGTGTGTGTGTGTGTGTGTAAGTGTGCATAAGTGTGTTTCAGTTAAGATTACCGCTGTTGTTTCTTTATTCCTGACACAGGGACTTAGGAACTGGGTTGTGTTATGACAAAGGAAGTTTCCACTGCACAAGTGGTTTTTCAAGTATGAATTGGCACATTGGATTGTGGACTCTGTTGTGCATTCTCCCAGGTGGTCCTCAGATGGGTTCTTTCCTTTGCTATTCCCATGCTGTGTGTAATTTTCTGGGTAGACTCAAAGAGGAGTGGCATGGGGAGCTCAGCTGCATTCTGCTGTATGTCCACAAGGTGGCGGCAAAGACCATAGTTGAGTGTAGTGATTCTGTGGAATGAGGAGAACTCTAGGAATTGTGGCCCGTGGACAGCAGGGTTGAAATTGACGTAGAGTGCCCTAGACATCTGTTCTTTCCTGTGGGGTGGGGGGATCCCCCATTTGGCTTTGCAAGTGGAAGGGGTTTCTCTCTTTGCCTGGGATGACTCTACTGGGAGCTTGTGAATCCCTGTGCTCAGCTGCATTCTGCTGGGTGTCCACAAGAGGGCAGCACCAGGGCGGGACTAAGGCTCCATGGGGCAAGTGCCCTGAGGCACTGGGCTAGGAGAGTGGCGACAGTGTTTCTGGGTGTGCCCCAAGAGCATGGCCAGCCTAGCGCAGGCAGGCAGTGTCCTAAGGACGGGCCCAGACAGGAGCTGTGGGGGTCGTGTTTGCAGAAACAGGGCCTTCAGAGGATGGCAGAAAGTCCCCGGGGGCGGGCCTCAGAGCCCGTGCCCAATGAGCCTGAGGGGAGGGCCCAGTGGGTATTCATAGAGACAGCTGGCCAATCAGAGAGGAGGAACGTCACCCTCAGGGGCGTGAAGCAAGAGCTGGCCAATGAGAACAGAGGAGGAGTTGCGTGGGCGGGCCTCAGAGAGGAGCCCACCAATGAGAGCCTGGGTGCTGGCTCTGGGTGGGCGTACCCCTGGAGGTCAGCCAATCAGGGTCCAGCGGAAGTGCCTGGGGGGCGGGCCCTCGGGAGGCTGTCCAATGAGCGCCTGGTGTGGGCCTCATGGGCGGAGCCCAGGAGGCTGGCCAATCATGGGGCAAGGGCGGTGACCTTCCTGGGCGTGCCTTAGGAACTGGCCTATCAGAGGGCGCCCCTCAGACAGCAGCCCGCCAATGGGAGCCAAGAGAAGGCTGGCTGGGGGCGTGTCCCTGAGACACCAGGCCAATCAGAGTCGAGTGGAAGTGGCTGGTGGGCGGGCCTTCCGGAGGCTGCCCAATCAGCGTGCTGCAGGGCCGTGTGGGCGGTGCTCAAGGCCGCTGGCCAATCACTGACTAGGGGCCCGGACCCTCCTGGGCGTGTCCAAGCACACTGGCCAATGAGATTGCTGGTGGGGTTCTGGGCGTGGCCTAGGCCTCTGGCCTATCAGAGCCTGGCTGGCGCCCTGTGGGCGGGCCTTCTGAAGGAATCCCGCCAATGGGAGCTCAGAGCTGGCCTTAAAAGGCTGGGCGTGCTTCCAGGAAATGCGAAGCAGGGTTCAGCCCAGGGCCCTGCCTTGCAGAAGCTGTCCAGTGCGCATGTGTATAACTCAGTTTGTGCCTGTGCCTCTGTGGATTTGTGTGTGTGTGTGTGTGTGTGTGTGTCTGAGGGAGGGAGAGAGAGAGAGAGAACAACAGAATCACTGTGGCACAGGTGATTTTGTGCAAAACACTTGGCACATTCTGATTTACAGCTCAATATTGACACCAGGGCAGCTCTCCTTGGCCCTTGGTCACTTTTCTTCTTTTCAGATGTAAAGACACTGAAGAGGGAGAGGTTTTTGCCCTGAGGCTTGCACTGGGAACTAGCAGCTGCCCTGTTTGTGTTGCCAGACTAGGAAACCTGTGGTGCCTGTCCATGTGGAGAGTCTCCTGGATGAGTTCCTTCTCGAGCCTTTTTCGCTCGGTCCCGTTGGAGCTGCATATAGCTAATGATTTGGAGATTTTATTCCTTTGGACAATTCTTTTCCTGATGCAAAGTTTCTCTCCAGGTTTTAGCAATCAATTCTGGCCCTGTGTTGATCAGTGCCAGAGCACTGAAGACAAACCCTCCATGCCCATGCATACTTCTTACAAGTGGCATTGCTATTGTATGTTTGTGAGGAAAGGTAACACTTAGAACATCTAGGTCTTAGCCACTCTGAGAAGCAACACTTGGCCGGCAGCCCACTCTCCAAAACTGCCCTCGCCTCTCCAAATTCGAAGTAAGCATAGTGATGCTCCAGCCAAGATGCAGGCTGGCGTATTGCATCTCCCTGGTCCAGCCTCAGCCTGTCCTGTGTGCAGGGAACTGCACTATGTCTATTTCTTCTTTGATTTACAGTTTTGGGATAAGACTCGGTGGACAAAAAGAGCAAGAGGGAAGTAGATGATTTGGCAGTGGTAGTTTGTGCTGAGAGAGATTTGTAGAGTGATATACGATATGGCTCTGTGAGATGTCTCTCATGACTGTGGCTCAGAAGGGCCAGGTGTATCCACATTGCTACCCTAATCCAGAGCTGTGCAGGTCTCTAGCTAAAAAATATTTTCAGACCTCTACATGTTACATACATATATATAGATAGAGAGAGAGATAGAGAGAGAGAGAGAAAGAGAGAGAGAGACACTGATGTAGTCATTTTCTACAATGGATTCGATGTGACATTCACACAATTGATTGCTAAAACCTGGAGAGAAACTTTGCATCAGGAAAAGAATTGTCCAAAGGAATAAAATCTCCAAATCATTAGCTATATGCAGCTCCAACGGGACCGAGCGAAAAAGGCTCGAGAAGGAACTCATCCAGGAGACTCTCCACATGGACAGGCACCACAGGTTTCCTAGTCTGGCAACACAAACAGGGCAGCTGCTAGTTCCCAGTGCAAGACTCAGGGCAAAAACCTCTCCCTCTTCAGTGTCTTTACATCTGAAAAGAAGAAAAGTGACCAAGGGCCAAGGAGAGCTGCCCTGGTGTCAATATTGAGCTGTAAATCAGAATGTGCCAAGTGTTTTGCACAAAATCACCTGTGCCACAGTGATTCTGTTGTTCTCTCTCTCTCTCCCTCCCTCAGACACACACACACAAATCCACAGAGGCACAGGCACAAACGGAGTTATACACATGCGCACTGGACAGCTTCTGCAAGGCAGGGCCCTGGGCTGAACCCTGCTTCGCATTTCCTGGAAGCACGCCCAGCCTTTTAAGGCCAGCTCTGAGCTCCCATTGGCGGGATTCCTTCAGAAGGCCCGCCCACAGGGCGCCAGCCAGGCTCTGATAGGCCAGAGGCCTAGGCCACGCCCAGAACCCCACCAGCAATCTCATTGGCCAGTGTGCTTGGACACGCCCAGGAGGGTCCGGGCCCCTAGTCAGTGATTGGCCAGCGGCCTTGAGCACCGCCCACACGGCCCTGCAGCACGCTGATTGGGCAGCCTCCGGAAGGCCCGCCCACCAGCCACTTCCGCTCGACTCTGATTGGCCTGGTGTCCCAGGGACACGCCCCCAGCCAGCCTTCTCTTGGCTCCCATTGGCGGGCTGCTGTCTGAGGGGCGCCCTCTGATAGGCCAGTTCCTAAGGCACGCCCAGGAAGGTCACCGCCCTTGCCCCATGATTGGCCAGCCTCCTGGGCTCCGCCCACGAGGCCCGCCCCAGGCGCTCATTGGACAGCCTCCCGAGGGCCCGCCCCCCAGGCACTTCCGCTGGACCCTGATTGGCTGACCTCCAGGGGTACGCCCACCCAGAGCCAGCACCCAGGCTCTCATTGGTGGGCGGCTCTCTGAGGCCCGCCCACGCAACTCCTCCTCTGTTCTCATTGGCCAGCTCTTGCTTCACGCCCCTGAGGGTGACGTTCCTCCTCTCTGATTGGCCAGCTGTCTCTATGAATACCCACTGGGCCCTCCCCTCAGGCTCATTGGGCACGGGCTCTGAGGCCCGCCCCGGGGGACTTTCTGCCATCCTCTGAAGGCCCTGTTTCTGCAAACACGACCCCCACAGCTCCTGTCTGGGCCCGTCCTTAGGACACTGCCTGCCTGCGCTAGGCTGGCCATGCTCTTGGGGCACACCCAGCAACACTGTCGCCACTCTCCTAGCCCAGTGACTCAGGGCACTTGCCCCATGGAGCCTTAGTCCCGCCCTGGTGCTGCCCTCTTGTGGACACCCAGCAGAATGCAGCTGAGCACAGGGATTCACAAGCTCCCAGTAGAGTCATCCCAGACAAAGAGAGAAACCCCTTCCACTTGCAAAGCCAAATGGGGGATCCCCCCACCCCACAGGAAAGAACAGATGTCTAGGGCACTCTACGTCAATTTCAACCCTGCTGTCCATGGGCCACAATTCCTAGAGTTCTCCTCATTCCACAGAATCACTACACTCAACTATGGTCTTTGCCGCCACCTTGTGGACATACAGCAGAATGCAGCTGAGCTCCCCATGCCACTCCTCTTTGAGTCTACCCAGAAAATTACACACAGCATGGGAATAGCAAAGGAAAGAACCCATCTGAGGACCACCTGGGAGAATGCACAACAGAGTCCACAATCCAATGTGCCAATTCATACTTGAAAAACCACTTGTGCAGTGGAAACTTCCTTTGTCATAACACAACCCAGTTCCTAAGTCCCTGTGTCAGGAATAAAGAAACAACAGCGGTAATCTTAACTGAAACACACTTATGCACACTTACACACACACACACACACACACACACCTTCCCACAGAGACGTACACACTTGTCCCAAAAATAACTTGGATTGGAGTTGCTGTTTTGCACCCTAGCAAAAGGTCAAAGTTTCATGGGTGGAAGGGAGAAGTGTTAAGTTTCTGGCATATGAAGGTGAGAAATGCCTAGAGCAGATCGATAGTTACATGGACAACGAAGGGAGCATGGGTTGGAGGAACAGCTGGTGGAGCTGCCAGGGAACTATGTGGAATCCCAGGACCCTGTTTTGAGCCCCTGGTCACACTTACCAAGCTAGGGAAAAGCTGGGCTAGTGACAAATCAGAGCTGCAGATGTCTCTCTGTCTCTCTTCCTGCTTGGGCCCTGCTCTCTCAATTTATGACTGTTTGCTTCTCCTCAATAAGAAAGTTACAAAGGATGTACAGAAATACAGGGGTAGTGGGAAAAATTACCCCCCGTGCCCACTATTATATGGAACTGTTGACTGTAAACCATTCATCCCCCAAGAAAGAACAGAATAAATATTTGTGAGGTTAAAAACATTGTAGGTTAAATAGTGAACATTCTCTAGAGCCATGCAATAATAATCCATTGTGCATTGGATGTCACTGTCAAAAACAGTGCAGTAGCAGTTGTAGTAGTGTGTAGTATCTGCAAAAGGAAATGTATTGTGTGTCAAAAGTTCCCTTCAATTATAAGAGAAAATCTATCAGGCAGAAGAAATGACCCCTCATGTGATACCGGACGAAATAAATAAATAAATAAATATGCAAATAAATGGGAATGATCTAAGAGGATTTGAAAAAAATAAAAAATAAAAACAAACACCACAGGAAGACCTGATGACAGCAGAAATATAGAAAATGTCTGCTGAGAAATAGAGGGCTGCTTCAAAAATTCCCTGACACACAGGGTCCAGGCAAATTACGAATTCTGAGAATGAAAAGAAACGCATAGGATTTGAAGCTTACACTAGAAAATGGAGGCAAGTTCTGTGCTATGATAATTACAATAAGGATACTGATAGAAAGGCTATTGGAAATGCTCCTGGAAAGTTTATAATTTATAATTGTAGTGAATCCTGCTCCAACTATGTGACCAATTATTTATGAATAAGTAGGCTATTATAAATGCGGTAATTCTGCATTCAGATCAAATAAAAATGTCAACAATTCTAAAAATGTCTGATATATATATATGTATATATATATATATGTATATGTACATATATGTATGTGTATCTTTATTATCAACTATGAGGGATACTGGCATGGCTATGAGGAGACAGAGTATGGCTTGTGCCAGAGAGACTTACAAAGCTGAGGCTCCAGAAACCTAGGTGAAATCGCCAACAAAACAATCCAGAGCTCAGCCGGGGCCTGGTGACTCGCTTTGTATATCTGGGCCTGTCAGTCAAATAATATAAAAGTAAAATATTAATGAGTGCAGACAGAGTGAGTGAGAGCCTGTGAGAGTCAGAGACAGAGAAGGCAAGAAGAGAAATAGAAGAGTTGGAAAGAGACCAGAAGTCCAAAAGCTCCCACTCTGTGTTCATACATGACAGGTTCAAACCTGGGTTGTCGAGATTGTAAGGCATCAGTCTCCTGTCCACAGACCCCAGACAACCCCAGCCTTCACCATATGTGTGTAGTATTTACGACAGGATATGTATTGTGAGTGTAAACTTCCCTTCAATTATAAGAGAAAAATCTATCAAGCAGAAGAATGGACCCCTCATGTAATATAGAACCAAATAAATAAATAAATAAATAAATAAATAAATATGCAAGTAAATGGGGGTTATCTAGGAGGATTTGAAACAAATGAAAAATAAAAACAAAAAGCACAAGAAGACCTGATGACAGCAGAAACATAGAAACCATCTGCTGTGAATCAAGGGCTGCTTCAAAAGTTCCGAGACCCTTCAGAGTCCAGGGAAATTAAGATTTCGGGAGAATGAAAAGAAACTCATATGTATTGAAGCTTACACTAGAGAAAGGAGGCAAGTTCTGTACTATGATAATTAAAATAAGGATGCTGATAGAAATGCTATTAGAAATGCTACTGGAAGGTTCTATTATTTATAATTGTATTGAATCCTGCTCCAACTATGTGGCCAATTAGTAGGGAAAAAGGAACCTGTTGTAAATGTGTGAATTCTGATTAAGATCAATTACATAGGTTGACAATTCTAAAAATGACAGAGATATATATGTATATTTATATATGTATATGGATGTATATCTTTATTATAAAGTCTGAGAGATACTGCCATGGATATGAGGAGACAGAATATGGCTTAAGTCAGAGAGACTTACCAATCAGAGGCTCCAGTAGCCTAGGTGAAATCACAAACAAAACCAGCCAGAGCTCAGCAATGCTCTGGCCACTCTCTTTGTATATCTGGGCCTGTCAATAAAATAAGGATATAAGTAAAATATTCCTGAGTTCAGACAGAGTGAGAGAGAGCCTGTGAGAGTCAGAGACAGAGATGGCGAGAAGAGAAATAGAAGAGTTGGAAATAGACCAGAAGTCAAAAACCCCCTAGGCTGTGTTCATTCATGACAGGTTCAAACCTGGGTTGTAGAGATTGTCACGCAGCAGCTCTAATGCCCACAGACCCCAGACAACCCAAGCCTTCACCATATGTGTGTAGTATTTGCCCCAGGAAATGTATTGTGCATCAAAAGTTCCCTTCAGTTATAAGAGAAAATCTCTCAAGCAGAAGAAATGATGCCACATGTGATACCTGACTAAATAAATAAATATGCAAATAAATGGGGATGATCTAGGAGGACTTGAAACAATAAAAATAAATAAAGACAAAAACCACAAGAAGACCTGATGACAGCAGAAACATAGAAACCATCTGCTGAGAAACAGAGGGCTGCTTCAAAAATTCCCTAACACTTCAGGGTCCAAGGACATTAAGATTTCCAGAGAAAGAAAACAAACACATATGTATTGAAGCTTACACTAGAAAAAGGAGGGAAGATCTGGGCCATGATAATTACAATAAGGATGCTAATAGAAACACAATTAGAAATGCTACTGGAAGGTTCTATTATTTATAATTGTATTGAATCCTGCTCCAACTATATGGCCAATTATTTCAGAAAAACTAGGCTGTTATAAATGTGGTAATTCTGAAAGAAGGTCAAATACATAGGTCGAACATTCTAAAAATGACAGATATATAAATCTATATGTACATATATACATGTATGTATATCTTTATTATAAACTCTGAGTGATACTGGCATGGAAATGAGGAGACAGAATATGGCTTGTGTCAGAAAGACTTACAAACTTAGGCTCCAGTAGCCTAGGTGAAATCGCCAACACAACAAGCCAGAGCTCAGCAGTGCTCTGGTAACTCTCTTTGTCTATCTGGGCCTGTCAGTAAAATAAGAATCTAAGTAAAATATTAATGAGTGAAGACAGAGTGTGTGAGAGCATGTGAGAGTTAGAGATAGAGAAGGTGAGAAGAGAAATAGATGAGTTGGAAAGAGACCAGAATTCAAAAACCTCCTACACTGTGTTCATTGATGACAGGTTCAAACCTGGCTTGTAGAGATTGTAAGGCAGCAGCTCTCATGCCCACAGACCCCAGACAGCCCCAGCCTTCACCATAGGCTCTACTACCAACCTGACAGTAATGTGGGTGTGTGTGTGTGTGTGTGTGTGTGTCTGTCTGTCTGTTTGTGTGTGTCTGTGTGTGCTCAGAGATCACCTGTAGTAGTCTCAGAGCATGGGTGGCAAGGGAGCCAGCCTCTCCTGCAACTTATGTACAGAGAACCTATCTGGTCAGGGCAAGCCAGCTAGCCCAGATTGTGGCTAAGCAAGAATGCATATGCAAAGGGACTCTCATGTCTCACTCTCCTGAGTTCCGAATCAATGCCATGCCTCACTATGATCCAAACACTGCCAATGGGGGAAGCTGGGGCACCCCTCAGAATTCAGGGGCTTGAGCCTGTCCAGTCACGTTTGGCTGCCTACTCAGCCTCCAGGCTCTCAGTCCACTGCTCAGGGCAGCAGATTACAAGCCCAGAAAGTACCCAGAAAGGGCTGTGTTTCCACATAGATGGGAAGTGTGTTGAACCAAACAATAGTGGATGAACCCGGCCCCTTACACCTACCCTTTGGGTCCGGCTAAGGCAATTGCTCCTGTGGCCTCACATCCCTGCTCATGCTTCCTGGTGTCCACACATCACACTCTGAGAGATTCCCAGAAGTAGGCTTGCATGAGTGTCCCATACAATGTCGCTCTGTTTGCAGGAAGCACAAACTCCCCGGGCCCTTGCTATGGACAGACAAAAAAAGATGGATGCCTCCATTGGCCAAATTAGGGGCTTCCAGTCAAGATCACAGCCCCGCCCCTCACCTGAGGGCCTGGCTGCTGCTAATCAAGGCAATTGGAAACACCTTTTACACTTGGGCCCTGAGGACATACTCAGGAATCCCTCCTGACCCCTGACTCTACGTCAATTTCAACCCTGCTGTCCACGGGCCACAATTCCTAGAGTTCTCCTCATTCCACAGAATCACTACACTCAACTATGGTCTTTGCCGCCACCTTGTGGACATACAGCAGAATGCAGCTGAGCTCCCCATGCCACTCCTCTTTGAGTCTACCCAGAAAATTACACACAGCATGGGAATAGCAAAGGAAAGAACCCATCTGAGGACCACCTGGGAGAATGCACAACAGAGTCCACAATCCAATGTGCCAATTCATACTTGAAAAACCACTTGTGCAGTGGAAACTTCCTTTGTCATAACACAACCCAGTTCCTAAGTCCCTGTGTCAGGAATAAAGAAACAACAGCGGTAATCTTAACTGAAACACACTTATGCACACTTACACACACACACACACACACACACACACACACACCTTCCCACAGAGACGTACACACTTGTCCCAAAAATAACTTGGATTGGAGTTGCTGTTTTGCACCCTAGCAAAAGGTCAAAGTTTCATGGGTGGAAGGGAGAAGTGTTAAGTTTCTGGCATATGAAGGTGAGAAATGCCTAGAGCAGATCGATAGTTACATGGACAATGAAGGGAGCATGGGTTGGAGGAACAGCTGGTGGAGCTGCCAGGGAACTATGTGGAATCCCAGGACCCTGTTTTGAGCCCCTGGTCACACTTACCCAGCTAGGGAAAAGCTGGGCTAGTGACAAATCAGAGCTGCAGATGTCTCTCTGTCTCTCTTCCTGCTTGGGCCCTGCTCTCTCAATTTATGACTGTTTGCTTCTCCTCAATAAGAAAGTTACAAAGGATGTACAGAAATACAGGGGTAGTGGGAAAAATTACCCCCCGTGCCCACTATTATATGGAACTGTTGACTGTAAACCATTCATCCCCCAAGAAAGAACAGAATAAATATTTGTGAGGTTAAAAACATTGTAGGTTAAATAGTGAACATTCTCTAGAGCCATGCAATACTAATCCATTGTGCATTGGATGTCACTGTCAAAAACAGTGCAGTAGCAGTTGTAGTAGTGTGTAGTATCTGCAAAAGGAAATGTATTGTGTGTCAAAAGTTCCCTTCAATTATAAGAGAAAATCTATCAGGCAGAAGAAATGACCCCTCATGTGATATCGGACAAAATAAATAAATAAATAAATATGCAAATAAATGGGAATGATCTAAGAGGTTTTGAAAAAAATAAAAAAATAAAAACAAACACCACAGGAAGACCTGATGACAGCAGAAATATAGAAAACGTCTGCTGAGAAATAGAGGGCTGCTTCAAAAATTCCCTGACACACAGGGTCCAGGCAAATTACGAATTCTGAGAATGAAAAGAAACGCATACGATTTGAAGCTTACACTAGAAAATGGAGGCAAGTTCTGTGCTATGATAATTACAATAAGGATACTGATAGAAAGGCTATTGGAAATGCTCCTGGAAAGTTTATAATTTATAATTGTAGTGAATCCTGCTCCAAATATGTGACCAATTATTTATGAATAAGGTGGCTATTATAAATGCGGTAATTCTGCATTCAGATCAAATAAAAAGGTCAACAATTCTAAAAATGTCTGATATATATATATATATATGTATATGTACATATATGTATGTGTATCTTTATTATCAACTATGAGGGATACTGGCATGGCTATGAGGAGACAGAGTATGGCTTGTGCCAGAGAGACTTACAAAGCTGAGGCTCCAGAAACCTAGGTGAAATCGCCAACAAAACAATCCAGAGCTCAGCCGGGCCCTGGTGACTCGCTTTGTATATCTGCGCCTGTCAGTCAAATAATATAAAAGTAAAATATTAATGAGTGCAGACAGAGTGAGTGAGAGCCTGTGAGAGTCAGAGACAGAGAAGGCAAGAAGAGAAATAGAAGAGTTGGAAAGAGACCAGAAGTCCAAAAGCTCCCACTCTGTGTTCATACATGACAGGTTCAAACCTGGGTTGTCGAGATTGTAAGGCAGCAGTCTCCTGTCCACAGACCCCAGACAACCCCAGCCTTCACCATATGTGTGTAGTATTTACGACAGGATATGTATTGTGAGTGTAAACTTCCCTTCAATTATAAGAGAAAAATCTATCAAGCAGAAGAATGGACCCCTCATGTAATATAGAACCAAATAAATAAATAAATAAATAAATAAATATGCAAGTAAATGGGGGTAATCTAGGAGGATTTGAAACAAATGAAAAATAAAAACAAAAAGCACAAGAAGACCTGATGACAGCAGAAACATAGAAACCATCTGCTGTGAATCAAGGGCTGCTTCAAAAGTTCCGAGACCCTTCAGAGTCCAGGGAAATTAAGATTTCGGGAGAATGAAAAGAAACTCATTGTATTGAAGCTTACACTAGAGAAAGGAGGCAAGTTCTGTACTATGATAATTAAAATAAGGATGCTGATAGAAATGCTATTAGAAATGCTACTGGAAGGTTCTATTATTTATAATTTTATTGAATCCTGCTCCAACTATGTGGCCAATTAGTAGGGAAAAAGGAACCTGTTGTAAATGTGTGAATTCTGATTAAGATCAATTACATAGGTTGACAATTCTAAAAATGACAGAGATATATATGTATATTTATATATGTATATGGATGTATATCTTTATTATAAAGTCTGAGAGATACTGCCATGGATATGAGGAGACAGAATATGGCTTAAGTCAGAGAGACTTACCAATCAGAGGCTCCAGTAGCCTAGGTGAAATCACAAACAAAACCAGCCAGAGCTCAGCAGTGCTCTGGCCACTCTCTTTGTATATCTGGGCCTGTCAATAAAATAAGGATATAAGTAAAATATTCCTGAGTTCAGACAGAGTGAGAGAGAGCCTGTGAGAGTCAGAGACAGAGATGGCGAGAAGAGAAATAGAAGAGTTGGAAATAGACCAGAAGTCAAAAACCCCCTAGGCTGTGTTCATTCATGACAGGTTCAAACCTGGGTTGTAGAGATTGTCACGCAGCAGCTCTAATGCCCACAGACCCCAGACAACCCAAGCCTTCACCATATGTGTGTAGTATTTGCCCCAGGAAATGTATTGTGCATCAAAAGTTCCCTTCAATTATAAGAGAAAATCTCTCAAGCAGAAGAAATGATGCCACATGTGATACCTGACTAAATAAATAAATATGCAAATAAATGGGGATGATCTAGGAGGACTTGAAACAATAAAAATAAATAAAGACAAAAACCACAAGAAGACCTGATGACAGCAGAAACATAGAAACCATCTGCTGAGAAACAGAGGGCTGCTTCAAAAATTCCCTAACACTTCAGGGTCCAAGGACATTAAGATTTCCAGAGAAAGAAAACAAACACATATGTATTGAAGCTTACACTAGAAAAAGGAGGGAAGATCTGGGCCATGATAATTACAATAAGGATGCTAATAGAAACACAATTAGAAATGCTACTGGAAGGTTCTATTATTTATAATTGTATTGAATCCTGCTCCAACTATATGGCCAATTATTTCAGAAAAACTAGGCTGTTATAAATGTGGTAATTCTGAAAGAAGGTCAAATACATAGGTCGAACATTCTAAAAATGACAGATATATAAATCTATATGTACATATATACATGTATGTATATCTTTATTATAAACTCTGAGTGATACTGGCATGGAAATGAGGAGACAGAATATGGCTTGTGTCAGAAAGACTTACAAACTTAGGCTCCAGTAGCCTAGGTGAAATCGCCAACACAACAAGCCAGAGCTCAGCAGTGCTCTGGTAACTCTCTTTGTCTATCTGGGCCTGTCAGTAAAATAAGAATCTAAGTAAAATATTAATGAGTGAAGACAGAGTGTGTGAGAGCATGTGAGAGTTAGAGATAGAGAAGGTGAGAAGAGAAATAGATGAGTTGGAAAGAGACCAGAATTCAAAAACCTCCTACACTGTGTTCATTGATGACAGGTTCAAACCTGGCTTGTAGAGATTGTAAGGCAGCAGCTCTCATGCCCACAGACCCCAGACAGCCCCAGCCTTCACCATAGGCTCTACTACCAACCTGACAGTAATGTGGGTGTGTGTGTGTGTGTGTGTGTGTGTCTGTTTGTGTGTGTCTGTGTGTGCTCAGAGATCACCTGAAGTAGTCTCAGAGCATGGGTGGCAAGGGAGCCAGCCTCTCCTGCAACTTATGTACAGAGAACCTATCTGGTCAGGGCAAGCCAGCTAGCCCAGATTGTGGCTAAGCAAGAATGCATATGCAAAGGGACTCTCATGTCTCACTCTCCTGAGTTCCGAATCAATGCCATGCCTCACTATGATCCAAACACTGCCAATGGGGGAAGCTGGGGCACCCCTCAGAATTCAGGGGCTTGAGCCTGTCCAGTCACGTTTGGCTGCCTACTCAGCCTCCAGGCTCTCAGTCCACTGCTCAGGGCAGCAGATTACAAGCCCAGAAAGTACCCAGAAAGGGCTGTGTTTCCACTTAGATGGGAAGTGTGTTGAACCAAACAATAGTGGATGAACCCAGCCCCTTACACCTACCCTTTGGGTCCGGCTAAGGCAATTGCTCCTGTGGCCTCACATCCCTGATCATGGTGTCCTGGTGTCCACACATCACACTCAGAGAGATTCCCAGAAGTAGGCTTGCATGAGTGTCCCATACAATGTCGCTCTGCTTGCAGGAAGCACAAACTCCCCGGGCCCTTGCTATGGACAGACAAAAAAATATGGATGCCTCCATTGGCCAAATTAGGGGCTTCCAGTCAAGATCACAGCCCCGCCCCTCACCTGAGGGCCTGGCTGCTGCTAATCAAGGCAATTGGAAACACCTTTTACACTTGGGCCCTGAGGACATACTCAGGAATCCCTCCAGGAGCTAGCAGGCTGGAAGACCTCCTGACCCCTGGATAGCTGTGCTCCTAGTTGGGCGGCCCTTCTGGCCAGTGGTGAAAATATTCCCTACATACAAGAAAGAACTTCAGGTTTCAAAGGGATTTGAAACACCATGAGGCACTTGGAAAAGACATTTCACAGCCATCAAAACACCCTCTTTCTGAACACTGGAAGCTTCCGTTTTGCATGGGAAATCTGGACACTGTTGTGGCCATCAGTACCACAGATCCTTTCCATTTGGCTTAATAGAGGGAAAGCACAGTGTGTGTGCCAGGGGGATCGAGTTTCACTTCCCTTGACCGGGGCTCTCATGGAATAAGGACAAGGATGCTGTGCAGGAAGGTGAGGAGGGCTGCATTGAGGCTGAGTGTCAGCCTCAGGGCCCTGGAGAATGGCAGTCAAGCACAGAGGGCCTGGACAGCTGCAGCTGGAGATGGACATATGCCTGGAACCTGCAGCAGCAACGCTGTCTCCGCAGTTCCCCTCTGTACTACACCATGTGCAGGAGACTAAATAATCCAAAGGGCAAAGAAAGGAAAATTTCAACACCAGGAAGGCTGAGTTCACGATGCATGCACTGACTTCCAGTAAGGGCCCAGTGAAGAAGGCACGTAGAGACAGTCAGAGAGACAGAATGACAGAGACAGACAAGGACTGAAATTCTGGCCCTGTGTTGATCAGTGCCAGAACACGGAAGACAAACCCTCCATGCCCATGCATACTTCTTACAAGTGGCATTGCTATTTTATGTTTGAGAGGAAAGGTAACACTTAGAACATCTAGGTCTTAGCCACTCTGAGAAGCAACCCTTGGCCGGCAGCCCACTCTCCAAAACTGCCCTCGCCTCTCCAAATTCGAAGTAAGCATAGTGATGCTCCAGCCAAGATGCAGGCTGGCGTATTGCATCTCCCTGGTCCAGCCTCAGCCTGTCCTGTGTGCAGGGAACTGCACTATGTCTATTTCTTCTTTGATTTACAGTTTTGGGATAAGACTCGGTGGACAAAAAGAGCAAGAGGGAAGTAGATGATTTGGCAGTGGTAGTTTGTGCTGAGAGAGATTTGTAGAGTGATATACGATATGGCTCTGTGAGATGTCTCTCATGACTGTGGCTCAGAAGGGCCAGGTGTATCCACATTGCTACCCTAATCCAGAGCTGTGCAGGTCTCTAGCTAAAAAATATTTTCAGACCTCTACATGTTACATACATATATATAGATAGAGAGAGAGATAGAGAGAGAGAGAGAAAGAGAGAGAGAGACACTGATGTAGTCATTTTCTACAATGGATTCGATGTGACATTCACACAATTGATTGCTAAAACCTGGAGAGAAACTTTGCATCAGGAAAAGAATTGTCCAAAGGAATAAAATCTCCAAATCATTAGCTATATGCAGCTCCAACGGGACCGAGCGAAAAAGGCTCGAGAAGGAACTCATCCAGGAGACTCTCCACATGGACAGGCACCACAGGTTTCCTAGTCTGGCAACACAAACAGGGCAGCTGCTAGTTCCCAGTGCAAGCCTCAGGGCAAAAACCTCTCCCTCTTCAGTGTCTTTACATCTGAAAAGAAGAAAAGTGACCAAGGGCCAAGGAGAGCTGCCCTGGTGTCAATATTGAGCTGTAAATCAGAATGTGCCAAGTGTTTTGCACAAAATCACCTGTGCCACAGTGATTCTGTTGTTCTCTCTCTCTCTCCCTCCCTCAGACACACACACACACACACACACACACAAATCCACAGAGGCACAGGCACAAACGGAGTTATACACATGCGCACTGGACAGCTTCTGCAAGGCAGGGCCCTGGGCTGAACCCTGCTTCGCATTTCCTGGAAGCACGCCCAGCCTTTTAAGGCTAGCTCTGAGCTCCCATTGGCAGGATTCCTTCAGAAGGCCCACCCACAGGGCGCCAGCCAGGCTCTGATAGGCCAGAGGCCTAGGCCACGCCCAGAACCCCACCAGCAATCTCATTGGCCAGTGTGCTTGGACACGCCCAGGAGGGTCCGGGCCCCTAGTCAGTGATTGGCCAGCGGCCTTGAGCACCGCCCACACGGCCCTGCAGCACGCTGATTGGCCACCTCCGGAAGGCCCGCCCACCAGCCACTTCCGCTCGACTCTGATTGGCCTGGAGTCCCAGGGACACGCCCCCAGCCAGCCTTCTCTTGGCTCCCATTGGCGGGCTGCTGTCTGAGGGGCGCCCTCTGATAGGCCAGTTCCTAAGGCACGCCCAGGAAGGTCACCGCCCTTGCCCCATGATTGGCCAGCCTCCTGGGCTCCGCCCACGAGGCCCGCCCCAGGCGCTCATTGGACAGCCTCCCGAGGGCCCGCCCCCCAGGCACTTCCGCTGGACCCTGATTGGCTGACCTCCAGGGGTACGCCCACCCAGAGCCAGCACCCAGGCTCTCATTGGTGGGCTGCTCTCTGAGGCCCGCCCACGCAACTCCTCCTCTGTTCTCATTGGCCAGCTCTTGCTTCACGCCCCTGAGGGTGACGTTCCTCCTCTCTGATTGGCCAGCTGTCTCTATGAATACCCACTGGGCCCTCCCCTCAGGCTCATTGGGCACGGGCTCTGAGGCCCGCCCCCGGGGACTTTCTGCCATCCTCTGAAGGCCCTGTTTCTGCAAACACGACCCCCACAGCTCCTGTCTGGGCCCGTCCTTAGGACACTGCCTGCCTGCGCTAGGCTGGCCATGCTCTTGGGGCACACCCAGAAACACTGTCGCCACTCTCCTAGCCCAGTGCCTCAGGGCACTTGCCCCATGGAGCCTTAGTCCCGCCCTGGTGCTGCCCTCTTGTGGACACCCAGCAGAATGCAGCTGAGCACAGGGATTCACAAGCTCCCAGTAGAGTCATCCCAGGCAAAGAGAGAAACCCCTTCCACTTGCAAAGCCAAATGGGGGATCCCCCCACCCCACAGGAAAGAACAGATGTCTAGGGCACTCTACGTCAATTTCAACCCTGCTGTCCACGGGCCACAATTCCTAGAGTTCTCCTCATTCCACAGAATCACTACACTCAACTATGGTCTTTGCCGCCACCTTGTGGACATACAGCAGAATGCAGCTGAGCTCCCCATGCCACTCCTCTTTGAGTCTACCCAGAAAATTACACACAGCATGGGAATAGCAAAGGAAAGAACCCATCTGAGGACCACCTGGGAGAATGCACAACAGAGTCCACAATCCAATGTGCCAATTCATACTTGAAAAACCACTTGTGCAGTGGAAACTTCCTTTGTCATAACACAACCCAGTTCCTAAGTCCCTGTGTCAGGAATAAAGAAACAACAGCGGTAATCTTAACTGAAACACACTTATGCACACTTACACACACACACACACACACACACACACACACACACACACACCTTCCCACAGAGACGTACACACTTGTCCCGAAAATAACTTGGATTGGAGTTGCTGTTTTGCACCCTAGCAAAAGGTCAAAGTTTCATGGGTGGAAGGGAGAAGTGTTAAGTTTCTGGCATATGAAGGTGAGAAATGCCTAGAGCAGATCGATAGTTACATGGACAACGAAGGGAGCATAGGTTGGAGGAACAGCTGGTGGAGCTGCCAGGGAACTATGTGGAATCCCAGGACCCTGTTTTGAGCCCCTGGTCACACTTACCCAGCTAGGGAAAAGCTGGGCTAGTGACAAATCAGAGCTGCAGATGTCTCTCTGTCTCTCTTCCTGCTTGGGCCCTGCTCTCTCAATTTATGACTGTTTGCTTCTCCTCAATAAGAAAGTTACAAAGGATGTACAGAAATACAGGGGTAGTGGGAAAAATTACCCCCCGTGCCCACTATTATATGGAACTGTTGACTGTAAACCATTCATCCCCCAAGAAAGAACAGAATAAATATTTGTGAGGTTAAAAACATTGTAGGTTAAATAGTGAACATTCTCTAGAGCCATGCAATACTAATCCATTGTGCATTGGATGTCACTGTCAAAAACAGTGCAGTAGCAGTTGTAGTAGTGTGTAGTATCTGCAAAAGGAAATGTATTGTGTGTCAAAAGTTCCCTTCAATTATAAGAGAAAATCTATCAGGCAGAAGAAATGACCCCTCATGTGATATCGGACAAAATAAATAAATAAATAAATATGCAAATAAATGGGAATGATCTAAGAGGATTTGAAAAAAATGAAAAAATAAAAACAAACACCACAGGAAGACCTGATGACAGCAGAAATATAGAAAACGTCTGCTGAGAAATAGAGGGCTGCTTCAAAAATTCCCTGACACACAGGGTCCAGGCAAATTACGAATTCTGAGAATGAAAAGAAACGCATACGATTTGAAGCTTACACTAGAAAATGGAGGCAAGTTCTGTGCTATGATAATTACAATAAGGATACTGATAGAAAGGCTATTGGAAATGCTCCTGGAAAGTTTATAATTTATAATTGTAGTGAATCCTGCTCCAACTATGTGACCAATTATTTATGAATAAGGAGGCTATTATAAATGCGGTAATTCTGCATTCAGATCAAATAAAAAGGTCAACAATTCTAAAAATGTCTGATATATATATATATATATATGTATATGTACATATATGTATGTGTATCTTTATTATCAACTATGAGGGATACTGGCATGGCTATGAGGAGACAGAGTATGGCTTGTGCCAGAGAGACTTACAAAGCTGAGGCTCCAGAAACCTAGGTGAAATCGCCAACAAAACAATCCAGAGCTCAGCCGGGCCCTGGTGACTCGCTTTGTATATCTGGGCCTGTCAGTCAAATAATATAAAAGTAAAATATTAATGAGTGCAGACAGAGTGAGTGAGAGCCTGTGAGAGTCAGAGACAGAGAAGGCAAGAAGAGAAATAGAAGAGTTGGAAAGAGACCAGAAGTCCAAAAGCTCCCACTCTGTGTTCATACATGACAGGTTCAAACCTGGGTTGTCGAGATTGTAAGGCAGCAGTCTCCTGTCCACAGACCCCAGACAACCCCAGCCTTCACCATATGTGTGTAGTATTTACGACAGGATATGTATTGTGAGTGTAAACTTCCCTTCAATTATAAGAGAAAAATCTATCAAGCAGAAGAATGGACCCCTCATGTAATATAGAACCAAATAAATAAATAAATAAATATGCAAGTAAATGGGGGTTATCTAGGAGGATTTGAAACAAATGAAAAATAAAAACAAAAAGCACAAGAAGACCTGATGACAGCAGAAATATAGAAACAGTTTTGGAGAGTGGGCTGCCGGCCAAGGGTTGCTTCTCAGAGTGGCTAAGACCTAGATGTTCTAAGTGTTACCTTTCCTCACAAACATAAAATAGCAATGCCACTTGTAAGAAGTATGCATGGGCATGGAGGGTTTGTCTTCCGTGCTCTGGCACTGATCAACACAGGGCCAGAATTTCAGTCCTTGTCTGTCTCTGTCATTCTGTCTCTCTGACTGTCTCTACGTGCCTTCTTCACTGGGCCCTTACTGGAAGTCAGTGCATGCATCGTGAACTCAGCCTTCCTGGTGTTGAAATTTTCCTTTCTTTGCCCTTTGGATTATTTAGTCTCCTGCACATGGTGTAGTACAGAGGGGAACTGCGGAGACAGCGTTGCTGCTGCAGGTTCCAGGCATATGTCCATCTCCAGCTGCAGCTGTCCAGGCCCTCTGTGCTTGACTGCCATTCTCCAGGGCCCTGAGGCTGACACTCAGCCTCAATGCAGCCCTCCTCACCTTCCTGCACAGCATCCTTGTCCTTATTCCATGAGAGCCCCGGTCAAGGGAAGTGAAACTCGATCCCCCTGGCACACACACTGTGCTTTCCCTCTATTAAGCCAAATGGAAAGGATCTGTGGTACTGATGGCCACAACAGTGTCCAGATTTCCCATGCAAAACGGAAGCTTCCAGTGTTCAGAAAGAGGGTGTTTTGATGGCTGTGAAATGTCTTTTCCAAGTGCCTCATGGTGTTTCAAATCCCTTTGAAACCTGAAGTTCTTTCTTGTATGTAGGGAATATTTTCACCACTGGCCAGAAGGGCCGCCCAACTAGGAGCACAGCTATCCAGGGGTCAGGAGGTCTTCCAGCCTGCTAGCTCCTGGAGGGATTCCTGAGTATGTCCTCAGGGCCCAAGTGTAAAAGGTGTTTCCAATTGCCTTGATTAGCAGCAGCCAGGCCCTCAGGTGAGGGGCGGGGCTGTGATCTTGACTGGAAGCCCCTAATTTGGCCAATGGAGGCATCCATATTTTTTTGTCTGTCCATAGCAAGGGCCCGGGGAGTTTGTGCTTCCTGCAAGCAGAGCGACATTGTATGGGACACTCATGCAAGCCTACTTCTGGGAATCTCTCTGAGTGTGATGTGTGGACACCAGGACACCATGATCAGGGATGTGAGGCCACAGGAGCAATTGCCTTAGCCGGACCCAAAGGGTAGGTGTAAGGGGCTGGGTTCATCCACTATTGTTTGGTTCAACACACTTCCCATCTAAGTGGAAACACAGCCCTTTCTGGGTACTTTCTGGGCTTGTAATCTGCTGCCCTGAGCAGTGGACTGAGAGCCTGGAGGCTGAGTAGGCAGCCAAACGTGACTGGACAGGCTCAAGCCCCTGAATTCTGAGGGGTGCCCCAGCTTCCCCCATTGGCAGTGTTTGGATCATAGTGAGGCATGGCATTGATTCGGAACTCAGGAGAGTGAGACATGAGAGTCCCTTTGCATATGCATTCTTGCTTAGCCACAATCTGGGCTAGCTGGCTTGCCCTGACCAGATAGGTTCTCTGTACATAAGTTGCAGGAGAGGCTGGCTCCCTTGCCACCCATGCTCTGAGACTACTTCAGGTGATCTCTGAGCACACACAGACACACACAAACAGACACACACACACACACACACACACACCCACATTACTGTCAGGTTGGTAGTAGAGCCTATGGTGAAGGCTGGGGCTGTCTGGGGTCTGTGGGCATGAGAGCTGCTGCCTTACAATCTCTACAAGCCAGGTTTGAACCTGTCATCAATGAACACAGTGTAGGAGGTTTTTGAATTCTGGTCTCTTTCCAACTCATCTATTTCTCTTCTCACCTTCTCTATCTCTAACTCTCACATGCTCTCACACACTCTGTCTTCACTCATTAATATTTTACTTAGATTCTTATTTTACTGACAGGCCAGATAGACAAAGAGAGTTACCAGAGCACTGCTGAGCTCTGGCTTGTTGTGTTGGCGATTTCACCTAGGCTACTGGAGCCTAAGTTTGTAAGTCTTTCTGACACAAGCCATATTCTGTCTCCTCATTTCCATGCCAGTATCACTCAGAGTTTATAATAAAGATATACATACATGTATATATGTACATATAGATTTATATATCTGTCATTTTTAGAATGTTCGACCTATGTATTTGACCTTCTTTCAGAATTACCACATTTATAACAGCCTAGTTTTTCTGAAATAATTGGCCATATAGTTGGAGCAGGATTCAATACAATTATAAATAATAGAACCTTCCAGTAGCATTTCTAATTGTGTTTCTATTAGCATCCTTATTGTAATTATCATGGCCCAGATCTTCCCTCCTTTTTCTAGTGTAAGCTTCAATACATATGTGTTTGTTTTCTTTCTCTGGAAATCTTAATGTCCTTGGACCCTGAAGTGTTAGGGAATTTTTGAAGCAGCCCTCTGTTTCTCAGCAGATGGTTTCTATGTTTCTGCTGTCATCAGGTCTTCTTGTGGTTTTTGTCTTTATTTATTTTTATTGTTTCAAGTCCTCCTAGATCATCCCCATTTATTTGCATATTTATTTATTTAGTCAGGTATCACATGTGGCATCATTTCTTCTGCTTGAGAGATTTTCTCTTATAATTGAAGGGAACTTTTGATGCACAATACATTTCCTGGGGCAAATACTACACACATATGGTGAAGGCTTGGGTTGTCTGGGGTCTGTGGGCATTAGAGCTGCTGCGTGACAATCTCTACAACCCAGGTTTGAACCTGTCATGAATGAACACAGCCTAGGGGGTTTTTGACTTCTGGTCTATTTCCAACTCTTCTATTTCTCTTCTCGCCATCTCTGTCTCTGACTCTCACAGGCTCTCTCTCACTCTGTCTGAACTCAGGAATATTTTACTTATATCCTTATTTTATTGACAGGCCCAGATATACAAAGAGAGTGGCCAGAGCACTGCTGAGCTCTGGCTGGTTTTGTTTGTGATTTCACCTAGGCTACTGGAGCCTCTGATTGGTAAGTCTCTCTGACTTAAGCCATATTCTGTCTCCTCATATCCATGGCAGTATCTCTCAGACTTTATAATAAAGATATACATCCATATACATATATAAATATACATATATATCTCTGTCATTTTTAGAATTGTCAACCTATGTAATTGATCTTAATCAGAATTCACACATTTACAACAGGTTCCTTTTTCCCTACTAATTGGCCACATAGTTGGAGCAGGATTCAATAAAATTATAAATAATAGAACCTTCCAGTAGCATTTCTAATAGCATTTCTATCAGCATCCTTATTTTAATTATCATAGTACAGAACTTGCCTCCTTTCTCTAGTGTAAGCTTCAATACAATGAGTTTCTTTTCATTCTCCCGAAATCTTAATTTCCCTGGACTCTGAAGGGTCTCGGAACTTTTGAAGCAGCCCTTGATTCACAGCAGATGGTTTCTATGTTTCTGCTGTCATCAGGTCTTCTTGTGCTTTTTGTTTTTATTTTTCATTTGTTTCAAATCCTCCTAGATTACCCCCATTTACTTGCATATTTATTTATTTATTTATTTATTTATTTGGTTCTATATTACATGAGGGGTCCATTCTTCTGCTTGATAGATTTTTCTCTTATAATTGAAGGGAAGTTTACACTCACAATACATATCCTGTCGTAAATACTACACACATATGGTGAAGGCTGGGGTTGTCTGGGGTCTGTGGACAGGAGACTGCTGCCTTACAATCTCGACAACCCAGGTTTGAACCTGTCATGTATGAACACAGAGTGGGAGTTTTTGGACTTCTGGTCTCTTTCCAACTCTTCTATTTCTCTTCTTGCCTTCTCTGTCTCTGACTCTCACAGGCTCTCACTCACTCTGTCTGCACTCATTAATATTTTACTTTTATATTATTTGACTGACAGGCGCAGATATACAAAGCGAGTCACCAGGGCCCGGCTGAGCTCTGGATTGTTTTGTTGGCGATTTCACCTAGGTTTCTGGAGCCTCAGCTTTGTAAGTCTCTCTGGCACAAGCCATACTCTGTCTCCTCATAGCCATGCCAGTATCCCTCATAGTTGATAATAAAGATACACATACATATATGTACATATACATATATATATATATATATCAGACATTTTTAGAATTGTTGACCTTTTTATTTGATCTGAATGCAGAATTACCGCATTTATAATAGCCACCTTATTCATAAATAATTGGTCACATATTTGGAGCAGGATTCACTACAATTATAAATTATAAACTTTCCAGGAGCATTTCCAATAGCCTTTCTATCAGTATCCTTATTGTAATTATCATAGCACAGAACTTGCCTCCATTTTCTAGTGTAAGCTTCAAATCGTATGCGTTTCTTTTCATTCTCAGAATTCGTAATTTGCCTGGACCCTGTGTGTCAGGGAATTTTTGAAGCAGCCCTCTATTTCTCAGCAGACGTTTTCTATATTTCTGCTGTCATCAGGTCTTCCTGTGGTGTTTGTTTTTATTTTTTTATTTTTTTCAAAACCTCTTAGATCATTCCCATTTATTTGCATATTTATTTATTTATTTATTTTGTCCGATATCACATGAGGGGTCATTTCTTCTGCCTGATAGATTTTCTCTTATAATTGAAGGGAACTTTTGACACACAATACATTTCCTTTTGCAGATACTACACACTACTACAACTGCTACTGCACTGTTTTTGACAGTGACATCCAATGCACAATGGATTAGTATTGCATGGCTCTAGAGAATGTTCACTATTTAACCTACAATGTTTTTAACCTCACAAATATTTATTCTGTTCTTTCTTGGGGGATGAATGGTTTACAGTCAACAGTTCCATATAATAGTGGGCACGGGGGGTAATTTTTCCCACTACCCCTGTATTTCTGTACATCCTTTGTAACTTTCTTATTGAGGAGAAGCAAACAGTCATAAATTGAGAGAGCAGGGCCCAAGCAGGAAGAGAGACAGAGAGACATCTGCAGCTCTGATTTGTCACTAGCCCAGCTTTTCCCTAGCTGGGTAAGTGTGACCAGGGGCTCAAAACAGGGTCCTGGGATTCCACATAGTTCCCTGGCAGCTCCACCAGCTGTTCCTCCAACCCATGCTCCCTTCATTGTCCATGTAACTATCGATCTGCTCTAGGCATTTCTCACCTTCATATGCCAGAAACTTAACACTTCTCCCTTCCACCCATGAAACTTTGACCTTTTGCTAGGGTGCAAAACAGCAACTCCAATCCAAGTTATTTTCGGGACAAGTGTGTACGTCTCTGTGGGAAGGTGTGTGTGTGTGTGTGTGTGTGTGTGTGTGTGTAAGTGTGCATAAGTGTGTTTCAGTTAAGATTACCGCTGTTGTTTCTTTATTCCTGACACAGGGACTTAGGAACTGGGTTGTGTTATGACAAAGGAAGTTTCCACTGCACAAGTGGTTTTTCAAGTATGAATTGGCACATTGGATTGTGGACTCTGTTGTGCATTCTCCCAGGTGGTCCTCAGATGGGTTCTTTCCTTTGCTATTCCCATGCTGTGTGTAATTTTCTGGGTAGACTCAAAGAGGAGTGGCATGGGGAGCTCAGCTGCATTCTGCTGTATGTCCACAAGGTGGCGGCAAAGACCATAGTTGAGTGTAGTGATTCTGTGGAATGAGGAGAACTCTAGGAATTGTGGCCCGTGGACAGCAGGGTTGAAATTGACGTAGAGTCAGGGGTCAGGAGGGATTCCTGAGTATGTCCTCAGGGCCCAAGTGTAAAAGGTGTTTCCAATTGCCTTGATTAGCAGCAGCCAGGCCCTCAGGTGAGGGGCGGGGCTGTGATCTTGACTGGAAGCCCCTAATTTGGCCAATGGAGGCATCCATCTTTTTTTGTCTGTCCATAGCAAGGGCCCGGGGAGTTTGTGCTTCCTGCAAACAGAGCGACATTGTATGGGACACTCATGCAAGCCTACTTCTGGGAATCTCTCAGAGTGTGATGTGTGGACACCAGGAAGCATGAGCAGGGATGTGAGGCCACAGGAGCAATTGCCTTAGCCGGACCCAAAGGGTAGGTGTAAGGGGCCGGGTTCATCCACTATTGTTTGGTTCAACACACTTCCCATCTATGTGGAAACACAGCCCTTTCTGGGTACTTTCTGGGCTTGTAATCTGCTGCCCTGAGCAGTGGACTGAGAGCCTGGAGGCTGAGTAGGCAGCCAAACGTGACTGGACAGGCTCAAGCCCCTGAATTCTGAGGGGTGCCCCAGCTTCCCCCATTGGCAGTGTTTGGATCATAGTGAGGCATGGCATTGATTCGGAACTCAGGAGAGTGAGACATGAGAGTCCCTTTGCATATGCATTCTTGCTTAGCCACAATCTGGGCTAGCTGGCTTGCCCTGACCAGATAGGTTCTCTGTACATAAGTTGCAGGAGAGGCTGGCTCCCTTGCCACCCATGCTCTGAGACTACTACAGGTGATCTCTGAGCACACACAGACACACACAAACAGACAGACAGACACACACACACACACACACACACACACCCACATTACTGTCAGGTTGGTAGTAGAGCCTATGGTGAAGGCTGGGGCTGTCTGGGGTCTGTGGGCATGAGAGCTGCTGCCTTACAATCTCTACAAGCCAGGTTTGAACCTGTCATCAATGAACACAGTGTAGGAGGTTTTTGAATTCTGGTCTCTTTCCAACTCATCTATTTCTCTTCTCACCTTCTCTATCTCTAACTCTCACATGCTCTCACACACTCTGTCTTCACTCATTAATATTTTACTTAGATTCTTATTTTACTGACAGGCCCAGATAGACAAAGAGAGTTACCAGAGCACTGCTGAGCTCTGGCTTGTTGTGTTGGCGATTTCACCTAGGCTACTGGAGCCTAAGTTTGTAAGTCTTTCTGACACAAGCCATATTCTGTCTCCTCATTTCCATGCCAGTATCACTCAGAGTTTATAATAAAGATATACATACATGTATATATGTACATATAGATTTATATATCTGTCATTTTTAGAATGTTCGACCTATGTATTTGACCTTCTTTCAGAATTACCACATTTATAACAGCCTAGTTTTTCTGAAATAATTGGCCATATAGTTGGAGCAGGATTCAATACAATTATAAATAATAGAACCTTCCAGTAGCATTTCTAATTGTGTTTCTATTAGCATCCTTATTGTAATTATCATGGCCCAGATCTTCCCTCCTTTTTCTAGTGTAAGCTTCAATACATATGTGTTTGTTTTCTTTCTCTGGAAATCTTAATGTCCTTGGACCCTGAAGTGTTAGGGAATTTTTGAAGCAGCCCTCTGTTTCTCAGCAGATGGTTTCTATGTTTCTGCTGTCATCAGGTCTTCTTGTGGTTTTTGTCTTTATTTATTTTTATTGTTTCAAGTCCTCCTAGATCATCCCCATTTATTTGCATATTTATTTATTTAGTCAGGTATCACATGTGGCATCATTTCTTCTGCTTGAGAGATTTTCTCTTATAACTGAAGGGAACTTTTGATGCACAATACATTTCCTGGGGCAAATACTACACACATATGGTGAAGGCTTGGGTTGTCTGGGGTCTGTGGGCATTAGAGCTGCTGCGTGACAATCTCTACAACCCAGGTTTGAACCTGTCATGAATGAACACAGCCTAGGGGGTTTTTGACTTCTGGTCTATTTCCAACTCTTCTATTTCTCTTCTCGCCATCTCTGTCTCTGACTCTCACAGGCTCTCTCTCACTCTGTCTGAACTCAGGAATATTTTACTTATATCCTTATTTTATTGACAGGCCCAGATATACAAAGAGAGTGGCCAGAGCATTGCTGAGCTCTGGCTGGTTTTGTTTGTGATTTCACCTAGGCTACTGGAGCCTCTGATTGGTAAGTCTCTCTGACTTAAGCCATATTCTGTCTCCTCATATCCATGGCAGTATCTCTCAGACTTTATAATAAAGATATACATCCATATACATATATAAATATACATATATATCTCTGTCATTTTTAGAATTGTCAACCTATGTAATTGATCTTAATCAGAATTCACACATTTACAACAGGTTCCTTTTTCCCTACTAATTGGCCACATAGTTGGAGCAGGATTCAATACAATTATAAATAATAGAACCTTCCAGTAGCATTTCTAATAGCATTTCTATCAGCATCCTTATTTTAATTATCATAGTACAGAACTTGCCTCCTTTCTCTAGTGTAAGCTTCAATACATATGAGTTTCTTTTCATTCTCCCGAAATCTTAATTTCCCTGGACTCTGAAGGGTCTCGGAACTTTTGAAGCAGCCCTTGATTCACAGCAGATGGTTTCTATGTTTCTGCTGTCATCAGGTCTTCTTGTGCTTTTTGTTTTTATTTTTCATTTGTTTCAAATCCTCCTAGATAACCCCCATTTACTTGCATATTTATTTATTTATTTATTTATTTATTTATTTGGTTCTATATTACATGAGGGGTCCATTCTTCTGCTTGATAGATTTTTCTCTTATAATTGAAGGGAAGTTTACACTCACAATACATATCCTGTCGTAAATACTACACACATATGGTGAAGGCTGGGGTTGTCTGGGGTCTGTGGACAGGAGACTGATGCCTTACAATCTCGACAACCCAGGTTTGAACCTGTCATGTATGAACACAGAGTGGGAGCTTTTGGACTTCTGGTCTCTTTCCAACTCTTCTATTTCTCTTCTTGCCTTCTCTGTCTCTGACTCTCACAGGCTCTCACTCACTCTGTCTGCACTCATTAATATTTTACTTTTATATTATTTGACTGACAGGCCCAGATATACAAAGCGAGTCACCAGGCCCCGGCTGAGCTCTGGATTGTTTTGTTGGCGATTTCACCTAGGTTTCTGGAGCCTCAGCTTTGTAAGTCTCTCTGGCACAAGCCATACTCTGTCTCCTCATAGCCATGCCAGTATCCCTCATAGTTGATAATAAAGATACACATACATATATGTACATATACATATATATATATATACATATATATATATCAGACATTTTTAGAATTGTTGACATTTTTATTTGATCTGAATGCAGAATTACCGCATTTATAATAGCCTACTTATTCATAAATAATTGGTCACATAGTTGGAGCAGGATTCACTACAATTATAAATTATAAACTTTCCAGGAGCATTTCCAATAGCCTTTCTATCAGTATCCTTATTGTAATTATCATAGCACAGAACTTGCCTCCATTTTCTAGTGTAAGCTTCAAATCCTATGCGTTTCTTTTCATTCTCAGAATTCGTAATTTGCCTGGACCCTGTGTGTCAGGGAATTTTTGAAGCAGCCCTCTATTTCTCAGCAGACATTTTCTATATTTCTGCTGTCATCAGGTCTTCCTGTGGTGTTTGTTTTTATTTTTTATTTTTTTCAAATCCTCTTAGATCATTCCCATTTATTTGCATATTTATTTATTTATTTATTTCGTCCGGTATCACATGAGGGGTCATTTCTTCTGCCTGATAGATTTTCTCTTATAATTGAAGGGAACTTTTGACACACAATACATTTCCTTTTGCAGATACTACACACTACTACAACTGCTACTGCACTGTTTTTGACAGTGACATCCAATGCACAATGGATTATTATTGCATGGCTCTAGAGAATGTTCACTATTTAACCTACAATGTTTTTAACCTCACAAATATTTATTCTGTTCTTTCTTGGGGGATGAATGGTTTACAGTCAACAGTTCCATATAATAGTGGGCACGGGGGGTAATTTTTCCCACTACCCCTGTATTTCTGTACATCCTTTGTAACTTTCTTATTGAGGAGAAGCAAACAGTCATAAATTGAGAGAGCAGGGCCCAAGCAGGAAGAGAGACAGAGAGACATCTGCAGCTCTGATTTGTCACTAGCCCAGCTTTTCCCTAGCTTGGTAAGTGTGACCAGGGGCTCAAAACAGGGTCCTGGGATTCCACATAGTTCCCTGGCAGCTCCACCAGCTGTTCCTCCAACCCATGCTCCCTTCGTTGTCCATGTAACTATCGATCTGCTCTAGGCATTTCTCACCTTCATATGCCAGAAACTTAACACTTCTCCCTTCCACCCATGAAACTTTGACCTTTTGCTAGGGTGCAAAACAGCAACTCCAATCCAAGTTATTTTTGGGACAAGTGTGTACGTCTCTGTGGGAAGGTGTGTGTGTGTGTGTGTGTGTGTGTAAGTGTGCATAAGTGTGTTTCAGTTAAGATTACCGCTGTTGTTTCTTTATTCCTGACACAGGGACTTAGGAACTGGGTTGTGTTATGACAAAGGAAGTTTCCACTGCACAAGTGGTTTTTCAAGTATGAATTGGCACATTGGATTGTGGACTCTGTTGTGCATTCTCCCAGGTGGTCCTCAGATGGGTTCTTTCCTTTGCTATTCCCATGCTGTGTGTAATTTTCTGGGTAGACTCAAAGAGGAGTGGCATGGGGAGCTCAGCTGCATTCTGCTGTATGTCCACAAGGTGGCGGCAAAGACCATAGTTGAGTGTAGTGATTCTGTGGAATGAGGAGAACTCTAGGAATTGTGGCCCATGGACAGCAGGGTTGAAATTGACGTAGAGTGCCCTAGACATCTGTTCTTTCCTGTGGGGTGGGGGGATCCCCCATTTGGCTTTGCAAGTGGAAGGGGTTTCTCTCTTTGTCTGGGATGACTCTACTGGGAGCTTGTGAATCCCTGTGCTCAGCTGCATTCTGCTGGGTGTCCACAAGAGGGCAGCACCAGGGCGGGACTAAGGCTCCATGGGGCAAGTGCCCTGAGGCACTGGGCTAGGAGAGTGGCGACAGTGTTGCTGGGTGTGCCCCAAGAGCATGGCCAGCCTAGCGCAGGCAGGCAGTGTCCTAAGGACGGGCCCAGACAGGAGCTGTGGGGGTCGTGTTTGCAGAAACAGGGCCTTCAGAGGATGGCAGAAAGTCCCCCGGGGCGGGCCTCAGAGCCCGTGCCCAATGAGCCTGAGGGGAGGGCCCAGTGGGTATTCATAGAGACAGCTGGCCAATCAGAGAGGAGGAACGTCACCCTCAGGGGCGTGAAGCAAGAGCTGGCCAATGAGAACAGAGGAGGAGTTGCGTGGGCGGGCCTCAGAGAGCCGCCCACCAATGAGAGCCTGGGTGCTGGCTCTGGGTGGGCGTACCCCTGGAGGTCAGCCAATCAGGGTCCAGCGGAAGTGCCTGGGGGGCGGGCCCTCGGGAGGCTGTCCAATGAGCGCCTGGGGCGGGCCTCGTGGGCGGAGCCCAGGAGGCTGGCCAATCATGGGGCAAGGGCGGTGACCTTCCTGGGCGTGCCTTAGGAACTGGCCTATCAGAGGGCGCCCCTCAGACAGCAGCCCGCCAATGGGAGCCAAGAGAAGGCTGGCTGGGGGCGTGTCCCTGGGACACCAGGCCAATCAGAGTCGAGCGGAAGTGGCTGGTGGGCGGGCCTTCCGGAGGCTGCCCAATCAGCGTGCTGCAGGGCCGTGTGGGCGGTGCTCAAGGCCGCTGGCCAATCACTGACTAGGGGCCCGGACCCTCCTGGGCGTGTCCAAGCACACTGGCCAATGAGATTGCTGGTGGGGTTCTGGGCGTGGCCTAGGCCTCTGGCCTATCAGAGCCTGGCTGGCGCCCTGTGGGCGGGCCTTCTGAAGGAATCCCGCCAATGGGAGCTCAGAGCTGGCCTTAAAAGGCTGGGCGTGCTTCCAGGAAATGCGAAGCAGGGTTCAGCCCAGGGCCCTGCCTTGCAGAAGCTGTCCAGTGCGCATGTGTATAACTCCGTTTGTGCCTGTGCCTCTGTGGATTTGTGTGTGTGTGTCTGAGGGAGGGAGAGAGAGAGAGAACAACAGAATCACTGTGGCACAGGTGATTTTGTGCAAAACACTTGGCACATTCTGATTTACAGCTCAATATTGACACCAGGGCAGCTCTCCTTGGCCCTTGGTCACTTTTCTTCTTTTCAGATGTAAAGACACTGAAGAGGGAGAGGTTTTTGCCCTGAGTCTTGCACTGGGAACTAGCAGCTGCCCTGTTTGTGTTGCCAGACTAGGAAACCTGTGGTGCCTGTCCATGTGGAGAGTCTCCTGGATGAGTTCCTTCTCGAGCCTTTTTCGCTCGGTCCCGTTGGAGCTGCATATAGCTAATGATTTGGAGATTTTATTCCTTTGGACAATTCTTTTCCTGATGCAAAGTTTCTCTCCAGGTTTTAGCAATCAATTGTGTGAATGTCACATCGAATCCATTGTAGAAAATGACTACATCAGTGTCTCTCTCTCTCTTTCTCTCTCTCTCTCTATCTCTCTCTCTATCTATATATATGTATGTAACATGTAGAGGTCTGAAAATATTTTTTAGCTAGAGACCTGCACAGCTCTGGATTAGGGTAGCAATGTGGATACACCTGGCCCTTCTGAGCCACAGTCATGAGAGACATCTCACAGAGCCATATCGTATATCACTCTACAAATCTCTCTCAGCACAAACTACCACTGCCAAATCATCTACTTCCCTCTTGCTCTTTTTGTCCACCGAGTCTTATCCCAAAACTGTAAATCAAAGAAGAAATAGACATAGTGCAGTTCCCTGCACACAGGACAGGCTGAGGCTGGACCAGGGAGATGCAATACGCCAGCCTGCATCTTGGCTGGAGCATCACTATGCTTACTTCGAATTTGGAGAGGCGAGGGCAGTTTTGGAGAGTGGGCTGCCGGCCAAGTGTTGCTTCTCAGAGTGGCTAAGACCTAGATGTTCTAAGTGTTACCTTTCCTCACAAACATACAATAGCAATGCCACTTGTAAGAAGTATGCATGGGCATGGAGGGTTTGTCTTCAGTGCTCTGGCACTGATCAACACAGGGCCAGAATTTCAGTCCTTGTCTGTCTCTGTCATTCTGTCTCTCTGACTGTCTCTACGTGCCTTCTTCACTGGGCCCTTACTGGAAGTCAGTGCATGCATCGTGAACTCAGCCTTCCTGGTGTTGAAATTTTCCTTTCTTTGCCCTTTGGATTATTTAGTCTCCTGCACATGGTGTAGTACAGAGGGGAACTGCGGAGACAGCGTTGCTGCTGCAGGTTCCAGGCATATGTCCATCTCCAGCTGCAGCTGTCCAGGCCCTCTGTGCTTGACTGCCATTCTCCAGGGCCCTGAGGCTGACACTCAGCCTCAATGCAGCCCTCCTCACCTTCCTGCACAGCATCCTTGTCCTTATTCCATGAGAGCCCCGATCAAGGGAAGTGAAACTCGATCCCCCTGGCACACACACTGTGCTTTCCCTCTATTAAGCCAAATGGAAAGGATCTGTGGTACTGATGGCCACACCAGTGTCCAGATTTCCCATGCAAAACGGAAGCTTCCAGTGTTCAGAAAGAGGGTGTTTTGATGGCTGTGAAATGTCTTTTCCAAGTGCCTCATGGTGTTTCAAATCCCTTTGAAACCTGAAGTTCTTTCTTGTATCTAGGGAATATTTTCACCACTGGCCAGAAGGGCCGCCCAACTAGGAGCACAGCTATCCAGGGGTCAGGAGGTCTTCCAGCCTGCTAGCTCCTGGAGGGATTCCTGAGTATGTCCTCAGGGCCCAAGTGTAAAAGGTGTTTCCAATTGCCTTGATTAGCAGCAGCCAGGCCCTCAGGTGAGGGGCGGGGCTGTGATCTTGACTGGAAGCCCCTAATTTGGCCAATGGAGGCATCCATCTTTTTTTGTCTGTCCATAGCAAGGGCCCGGGGAGTTTGTGCTTCCTGCAAACAGAGCGACATTGTATGGGACACTCATGCAAGCCTACTTCTGGGAATCTCTCAGAGTGTGATGTGTGGACACCAGGAAGCATGAGCAGGGATGTGAGGCCACAGGAGCAATTGCCTTAGCCGGACCCAAAGGGTAGGTGTAAGGGGCCGGGTTCATCCACTATTGTTTGGTTCAACACACTTCCCATCTATGTGGAAACACAGCCCTTTCTGGGTACTTTCTGGGCTTGTAATCTGCTGCCCTGAGCAGTGGACTGAGAGCCTGGAGGCTGAGTAGGCAGCCCAACGTGACTGGACAGGCTCAAGCCCCTGAATTCTGAGGGGTGCCCCAGCTTCCCCCATTGGCAGTGTTTGGATCATAGTGAGGCATGGCATTGATTCGGAACTCAGGAGAGTGAGACATGAGAGTCCCTTTGCATATGCATTCTTGCTTAGCCACAATCTGGGCTAGCTGGCTTGCCCTGACCAGATAGGTTCTCTGTACATAAGTTGCAGGAGAGGCTGGCTCCCTTGCCACCCATGCTCTGAGACTACTACAGGTGATCTCTGAGCACACACAGACACACACAAACAGACAGACACACACACACACACACACACACACACATTACTGTCAGGTTGGTAGTAGAGCCTATGGTGAAGGCTGGGGCTGTCTGGGGTCTGTGGGCATGAGAGCTGCTGCCTTACAATCTCTACAAGCCAGGTTTGAACCTGTCATCAATGAACACAGTGTAGGAGGTTTTTGAATTCTGGTCTCTTTCCAACTCATCTATTTCTCTTCTCGCCTTCTCTATCTCTAACTCTCACATGCTCTCACACACTCTGTCTTCACTCATTAATATTTTACTTAGATTCTTATTTTACTGACAGGCCCAGATAGACAAAGAGAGTTACCAGAGCACTGCTGAGCTCTGGCTTGTTGTGTTGGCGATTTCACCTAGGCTACTGGAGCCTCAGTTTGTAAGTCTTTCTGACACAAGCCATATTCTGTCTCCTCATTTCCATGCCAGTATCACTCAGAGTTTATAATAAAGATATACATACATGTATATATGTACATATAGATTTATATATCTGTCATTTTTAGAATGTTCGACCTATGTATTTGACCTTCTTTCAGAATTACCACATTTATAACAGCCTAGTTTTTCTGAAATAATTGGCCATATAGTTGGAGCAGGATTCAATACAATTATAAATAATAGAACCTTCCAGTAGCATTTCTAATCGTGTTTCTATTAGCATCCTTATTGTAATTATCATGGCCCAGATCTTCCCTCCTTTTTCTAGTGTAAGCTTCAATACGTATGTGTTTGTTTTCTTTCTCCGGAAATCTTAATGTCCCTGGACCCTGAAGTGTTAGGGAATTTTTGAAGCAGCCCTCTGTTTCTCAGCAGATGGTTTCTATGTTTGTGCTGTCATCAGGTCTTCTTGTGGTTTTTGTCTTTATTTATTTTTATTGTTTCAAGTCCTCCTAGATCATCCCCATTTATTTGCATATTTATTTATTTAGTCAGGTATCTCATGTGGCATCATTTCTTCTGCTTGAGAGATTTTCTCTTATAACTGAAGGGAACTTTTGATGCACAATACATTTCCTGGGGCAAATACTACACACATATGGTGAAGGCTTGGGTTGTCTGGGGTCTGTGGGCATTAGAGCTGCTGCGTGACAATCTCTACAACCCAGGTTTGAACCTGTCATGAATGAACACAGCCTAGGGGGTATTTGACTTCTGGTCTATTTCCAACTCTTCTATTTCTCTTCTCGCCATCTCTGTCTCTGACTCTCACAGGCTCTCTCTCACTCTGTCTGAACTCAGGAATATTTTACTTATATCCTTATTTTATTGACAGGCCCAGATGTACAAAGAGAGTGTCCAGAGCACTGCTGAGCTCTGGATGGTTTTGTTTGTGATTTCACCTAGGCTACTGGAGCCTCTGATTGGTAAGTCTCTCTGACTTAAGCCATATTCTGTCTCCTCATATCCATGGCAGTATCTCTCAGACTTTATAATAAAGATATACATCCATATACATATATAAATATACATATATATCTCTGTCATTTTTAGAATTGTCAACCTATGTAATAGATCTTAATCAAAATTCACACATTTACAACAGGTTCCTTTTTCCCTACTAATTGGCCACATAGTTGGAGCAGGATTCAATAAAATTATAAATAATTGAACCTTCCAGTAGCATTTCTAATAGCATTTCTATCAGCATCCTTATTTTAATTATCATAGTACAGAACTTGCCTCCTTTCTCTAGTGTAAGCTTCAATACATATGAGTTTCTTTTCATTCTCCCGAAATCTTAATTTCCCTGGACTCTGAAGGGTCTCGGAACTTTTGAAGCAGCCCTTGATTCACAGCAGATGGTTTCTATATTTCTGCTGTCATCAGGTCTTCTTGTGCTTTTTGTTTTTATTTTTCATTTGTTTCAAATCCTCCTAGATAACCCCCATTTACTTGCATATTTATTTATTTATTTATTTGGTTCTATATTACATGAGGGGTCCATTCTTCTGCTTGATAGATTTTTCTCTTATAATTGAAGGGAAGTTTACACTCACAATACATATCCTGTCGTAAATACTACACACATATGGTGAAGGCTGGGGTTGTCTGGGGTCTGTGGACAGGAGACTGCTGCCTTACAATCTCGACAACCCAGGTTTGAACCTGTCATGTATGAACACAGAGTGGGAGCTTTTGGACTTCTGGTCTCTTTCCAACTCTTCTATTTCTCTTCTTGCCTTCTCTGTCTCTGACTCTCACAGGCTCTCACTCACTCTGTCTGCACTCATTAATATTTTACTTTTATATTATTTGACTGACAGGCCCAGATATACAAAGCGAGTCACCAGGGCCCGGCTGAGCTCTGGATTGTTTTGTTGGCGATTTCACCTAGGTTTCTGGAGCCTCAGCTTTGTAAGTCTCTCTGGCACAAGCCATACTCTGTCTCCTCATAGCCATGCCAGTATCCCTCATAGTTGATAATAAAGATACACATACATATATGTACATATACATATATATATATATATATATCAGACATTTTTAGAATTGTTGACCTTTTTATTTGATCTGAATGCAGAATTACCGCATTTATAATAGCCTCCTTATTCATAAATAATTGGTCACATAGTTGGAGCAGGATTCACTACAATTATAAATTATAAACTTTCCAGGAGCATTTCCAATAGCCTTTCTATCAGTATCCTTATTGTAATTATCATAGCACAGAACTTGCCTCCATTTTCTAGTGTAAGCTTCAAATCGTATGCGTTTCTTTTCATTCTCAGAATTCGTAATTTGCCTGGACCCTGTGTGTCAGGGAATTTTTGAAGCAGCCCTCTATTTCTCAGCAGACGTTTTCTATATTTCTGCTGTCATCAGGTCTTCCTGTGGTGTTTGTTTTTATTTTTTCATTTTTTTCAAATCCTCTTAGATCATTCCCATTTATTTGCATATTTATTTATTTATTTATTTTGTCCGATATCACATGAGGGGTCATTTCTTCTGCCTGATAGATTTTCTCTTATAATTGAAGGGAACTTTTGACACACAATACATTTCCTTTTGCAGATACTACACACTACTACAACTGCTACTGCACTGTTTTTGACAGTGACATCCAATGCACAATGGATTAGTATTGCATGGCTCTAGAGAATGTTCACTATTTAACCTACAATGTTTTTAACCTCACAAATATTTATTCTGTTCTTTCTTGGGGGATGAATGGTTTACAGTCAACAGTTCCATATAATAGTGGGCACGGGGGGTAATTTTTCCCACTACCCCTGTATTTCTGTACATCCTTTGTAACTTTCTTATTGAGGAGAAGCAAACAGTCATAAATTGAGAGAGCAGGGCCCAAGCAGGAAGAGAGACAGAGAGACATCTGCAGCTCTGATTTGTCACTAGCCCAGCTTTTCCCTAGCTGGGTAAGTGTGACCAGGGGCTCAAAACAGGGTCCTGGGATTCCACATAGTTCCCTGGCAGCTCCACCAGCTGTTCCTCCAACCTATGCTCCCTTCGTTGTCCATGTAACTATCGATCTGCTCTAGGCATTTCTCACCTTCATATGCCAGAAACTTAACACTTCTCCCTTCCACCCATGAAACTTTGACCTTTTGCTAGGGTGCAAAACAGCAACTCCAATCCAAGTTATTTTCGGGACAAGTGTGTACGTCTCTGTGGGAAGGTGTGTGTGTGTGTGTGTGTGTGTGTGTGTGTGTGTGTGTGTAAGTGTGCATAAGTGTGTTTCAGTTAAGATTACCGCTGTTGTTTCTTTATTCCTGACACAGGGACTTAGGAACTGGGTTGTGTTATGACAAAGGAAGTTTCCACTGCACAAGTGGTTTTTCAAGTATGAATTGGCACATTGGATTGTGGACTCTGTTGTGCATTCTCCCAGGTGGTCCTCAGATGGGTTCTTTCCTTTGCTATTCCCATGCTGTGTGTAATTTTCTGGGTAGACTCAAAGAGGAGTGGCATGGGGAGCTCAGCTGCATTCTGCTGTATGTCCACAAGGTGGCGGCAAAGACCATAGTTGAGTGTAGTGATTCTGTGGAATGAGGAGAACTCTAGGAATTGTGGCCCGTGGACAGCAGGGTTGAAATTGACGTAGAGTGCCCTAGACATCTGTTCTTTCCTGTGGGGTGGGGGGATCCCCCATTTGGCTTTGCAAGTGGAAGGGGTTTCTCTCTTTGCCTGGGATGACTCTACTGGGAGCTTGTGAATCCCTGTGCTCAGCTGCATTCTGCTGGGTGTCCACAAGAGGGCAGCACCAGGGCGGGACTAAGGCTCCATGGGGCAAGTGCCCTGAGGCACTGGGCTAGGAGAGTGGCGACAGTGTTTCTGGGTGTGCCCCAAGAGCATGGCCAGCCTAGCGCAGGCAGGCAGTGTCCTAAGGACGGGCCCAGACAGGAGCTGTGGGGGTCGTGTTTGCAGAAACAGGGCCTTCAGAGGATGGCAGAAAGTCCCCGGGGGCGGGCCTCAGAGCCCGTGCCCAATGAGCCTGAGGGGAGGGCCCAGTGGGTATTCATAGAGACAGCTGGCCAATCAGAGAGGAGGAACGTCACCCTCAGGGGCGTGAAGCAAGAGCTGGCCAATGAGAACAGAGGAGGAGTTGCGTGGGCGGGCCTCAGAGAGCAGCCCACCAATGAGAGCCTGGGTGCTGGCTCTGGGTGGGCGTACCCCTGGAGGTCAGCCAATCAGGGTCCAGCGGAAGTGCCTGGGGGGCGGGCCCTCGGGAGGCTGTCCAATGAGCGCCTGGGGCGGGCCTCGTGGGCGGAGCCCAGGAGGCTGGCCAATCATGGGGCAAGGGCGGTGACCTTCCTGGGCGTGCCTTAGGAACTGGCCTATCAGAGGGCGCCCCTCAGACAGCAGCCCGCCAATGGGAGCCAAGAGAAGGCTGGCTGGGGGCGTGTCCCTGGGACACCAGGCCAATCAGAGTCGAGCGGAAGTGGCTGGTGGGCGGGCCTTCCGGAGGTGGCCAATCAGCGTGCTGCAGGGCCGTGTGGGCGGTGCTCAAGGCCGCTGGCCAATCACTGACTAGGGGCCCGGACCCTCCTGGGCGTGTCCAAGCACACTGGCCAATGAGATTGCTGGTGGGGTTCTGGGCGTGGCCTAGGCCTCTGGCCTATCAGAGCCTGGCTGGCGCCCTGTGGGCGGGCCTTCTGAAGGAATCCTGCCAATGGGAGCTCAGAGCTAGCCTTAAAAGGCTGGGCGTGCTTCCAGGAAATGCGAAGCAGGGTTCAGCCCAGGGCCCTGCCTTGCAGAAGCTGTCCAGTGCGCATGTGTATAACTCCGTTTGTGCCTGTGCCTCTGTGGATTTGTGTGTGTGTGTGTGTGTGTGTGTGTCTGAGGGAGGGAGAGAGAGAGAGAACAACAGAATCACTGTGGCACAGGTGATTTTGTGCAAAACACTTGGCACATTCTGATTTACAGCTCAATATTGACACCAGGGCAGCTCTCCTTGGCCCTTGGTCACTTTTCTTCTTTTCAGATGTAAAGACACTGAAGAGGGAGAGGTTTTTGCCCTGAGGCTTGCACTGGGAACTAGCAGCTGCCCTGTTTGTGTTGCCAGACTAGGAAACCTGTGGTGCCTGTCCATGTGGAGAGTCTCCTGGATGAGTTCCTTCTCGAGCCTTTTTCGCTCGGTCCCGTTGGAGCTGCATATAGCTAATGATTTGGAGATTTTATTCCTTTGGACAATTCTTTTCCTGATGCAAAGTTTCTCTCCAGGTTTTAGCAATCAATTGTGTGAATGTCACATCGAATCCATTGTAGAAAATGACTACATCAGTGTCTCTCTCTCTCTTTCTCTCTCTCTCTCTATCTCTCTCTCTATCTATATATATGTATGTAACATGTAGAGGTCTGAAAATATTTTTTAGCTAGAGACCTGCACAGCTCTGGATTAGGGTAGCAATGTGGATACACCTGGCCCTTCTGAGCCACAGTCATGAGAGACATCTCACAGAGCCATATCGTATATCACTCTACAAATCTCTCTCAGCACAAACTACCACTGCCAAATCATCTACTTCCCTCTTGCTCTTTTTGTCCACCGAGTCTTATCCCAAAACTGTAAATCAAAGAAGAAATAGACATAGTGCAGTTCCCTGCACACAGGACAGGCTGAGGCTGGACCAGGGAGATGCAATACGCCAGCCTGCATCTTGGCTGGAGCATCACTATGCTTACTTCGAATTTGGAGAGGCGAGGGCAGTTTTGGAGAGTGGGCTGCCGGCCAAGGGTTGCTTCTCAGAGTGGCTAAGACCTAGATGTTCTAAGTGTTACCTTTCCTCTCAAACATAAAATAGCAATGCCACTTGTAAGAAGTATGCATGGGCATGGAGGGTTTGTCTTCCGTGCTCTGGCACTGATCAACACAGGGCCAGAATTTCAGTCCTTGTCTGTCTCTGTCATTCTGTCTCTCTGACTGTCTCTACGTGCCTTCTTCACTGGGCCCTTACTGGAAGTCAGTGCATGCATCGTGAACTCAGCCTTCCTGGTGTTGAAATTTTCCTTTCTTTGCCCTTTGGATTATTTAGTCTCCTGCACATGGTGTAGTACAGAGGGGAACTGCGGAGACAGCGTTGCTGCTGCAGGTTCCAGGCATATGTCCATCTCCAGCTGCAGCTGTCCAGGCCCTCTGTGCTTGACTGCCATTCTCCAGGGCCCTGAGGCTGACACTCAGCCTCAATGCAGCCCTCCTCACCTTCCTGCACAGCATCCTTGTCCTTATTCCATGAGAGCCCCGGTCAAGGGAAGTGAAACTCGATCCCCCTGGCACACACACTGTGCTTTCCCTCTATTAAGCCAAATGGAAAGGATCTGTGGTACTGATGGCCACAACAGTGTCCAGATTTCCCATGCAAAACGGAAGCTTCCAGTGTTCAGAAAGAGGGTGTTTTGATGGCTGTGAAATGTCTTTTCCAAGTGCCTCATGGTGTTTCAAATCCCTTTGAAACCTGAAGTTCTTTCTTGTATGTAGGGAATATTTTCACCACTGGCCAGAAGGGCCGCCCAACTAGGAGCACAGCTATCCAGGGGTCAGGAGGTCTTCCAGCCTGCTAGCTCCTGGAGGGATTCCTGAGTATGTCCTCAGGGCCCAAGTGTAAAAGGTGTTTCCAATTGCCTTGATTAGCAGCAGCCAGGCCCTCAGGTGAGGGGCGGGGCTGTGATCTTGACTGGAAGCCCCTAATTTGGCCAATGGAGGCATCCATATTTTTTTGTCTGTCCATAGCAAGGGCCCGGGGAGTTTGTGCTTCCTGCAAGCAGAGCGACATTGTATGGGACACTCATGCAAGCCTACTTCTGGGAATCTCTCTGAGTGTGATGTGTGGACACCAGGACACCATGATCAGGGATGTGAGGCCACAGGAGCAATTGCCTTAGCCGGACCCAAAGGGTAGGTGTAAGGGGCTGGGTTCATCCACTATTGTTTGGTTCAACACACTTCCCATCTAAGTGGAAACACAGCCCTTTCTGGGTACTTTCTGGGCTTGTAATCTGCTGCCCTGAGCAGTGGACTGAGAGCCTGGAGGCTGAGTAGGCAGCCAAACGTGACTGGACAGGCTCAAGCCCCTGAATTCTGAGGGGTGCCCCAGCTTCCCCCATTGGCAGTGTTTGGATCATAGTGAGGCATGGCATTGATTCGGAACTCAGGAGAGTGAGACATGAGAGTCCCTTTGCATATGCATTCTTGCTTAGCCACAATCTGGGCTAGCTGGCTTGCCCTGACCAGATAGGTTCTCTGTACATAAGTTGCAGGAGAGGCTGGCTCCCTTGCCACCCATGCTCTGAGACTACTTCAGGTGATCTCTGAGCACACACAGACACACACAAACAGACACACACACACACACACACACACACCCACATTACTGTCAGGTTGGTAGTAGAGCCTATGGTGAAGGCTGGGGCTGTCTGGGGTCTGTGGGCATGAGAGCTGCTGCCTTACAATCTCTACAAGCCAGGTTTGAACCTGTCATCAATGAACACAGTGTAGGAGGTTTTTGAATTCTGGTCTCTTTCCAACTCATCTATTTCTCTTCTCACCTTCTCTATCTCTAACTCTCACATGCTCTCACACACTCTGTCTTCACTCATTAATATTTTACTTAGATTCTTATTTTACTGACAGGCCCAGATAGACAAAGAGAGTTACCAGAGCACTGCTGAGCTCTGGCTTGTTGTGTTGGCGATTTCACCTAGGCTACTGGAGCCTAAGTTTGTAAGTCTTTCTGACACAAGCCATATTCTGTCTCCTCATTTCCATGCCAGTATCACTCAGAGTTTATAATAAAGATATACATACATGTATATATGTACATATAGATTTATATATCTGTCATTTTTAGAATGTTCGACCTATGTATTTGACCTTCTTTCAGAATTACCACATTTATAACAGCCTAGTTTTTCTGAAATAATTGGCCATATAGTTGGAGCAGGATTCAATACAATTATAAATAATAGAACCTTCCAGTAGCATTTCTAATTGTGTTTCTATTAGCATCCTTATTGTAATTATCATGGCCCAGATCTTCCCTCCTTTTTCTAGTGTAAGCTTCAATACATATGTGTTTGTTTTCTTTCTCTGGAAATCTTAATGTCCTTGGACCCTGAAGTGTTAGGGAATTTTTGAAGCAGCCCTCTGTTTCTCAGCAGATGGTTTCTATGTTTCTGCTGTCATCAGGTCTTCTTGTGGTTTTTGTCTTTATTTATTTTTATTGTTTCAAGTCCTCCTAGATCATCCCCATTTATTTGCATATTTATTTATTTAGTCAGGTATCACATGTGGCATCATTTCTTCTGCTTGAGAGATTTTCTCTTATAATTGAAGGGAACTTTTGATGCACAATACATTTCCTGGGGCAAATACTACACACATATGGTGAAGGCTTGGGTTGTCTGGGGTCTGTGGGCATTAGAGCTGCTGCGTGACAATCTCTACAACCCAGGTTTGAACCTGTCATGAATGAACACAGCCTAGGGGGTTTTTGACTTCTGGTCTATTTCCAACTCTTCTATTTCTCTTCTCGCCATCTCTGTCTCTGACTCTCACAGGCTCTCTCTCACTCTGTCTGAACTCAGGAATATTTTACTTATATCCTTATTTTATTGACAGGCCCAGATATACAAAGAGAGTGGCCAGAGCACTGCTGAGCTCTGGCTGGTTTTGTTTGTGATTTCACCTAGGCTACTGGAGCCTCTGATTGGTAAGTCTCTCTGACTTAAGCCATATTCTGTCTCCTCATATCCATGGCAGTATCTCTCAGACTTTATAATAAAGATATACATCCATATACATATATAAATATACATATATATCTCTGTCATTTTTAGAATTGTCAACCTATGTAATTGATCTTAATCAGAATTCACACATTTACAACAGGTTCCTTTTTCCCTACTAATTGGCCACATAGTTGGAGCAGGATTCAATAAAATTATAAATAATAGAACCTTCCAGTAGCATTTCTAATAGCATTTCTATCAGCATCCTTATTTTAATTATCATAGTACAGAACTTGCCTCCTTTCTCTAGTGTAAGCTTCAATACAATGAGTTTCTTTTCATTCTCCCGAAATCTTAATTTCCCTGGACTCTGAAGGGTCTCGGAACTTTTGAAGCAGCCCTTGATTCACAGCAGATGGTTTCTATGTTTCTGCTGTCATCAGGTCTTCTTGTGCTTTTTGTTTTTATTTTTCATTTGTTTCAAATCCTCCTAGATTACCCCCATTTACTTGCATATTTATTTATTTATTTATTTATTTATTTGGTTCTATATTACATGAGGGGTCCATTCTTCTGCTTGATAGATTTTTCTCTTATAATTGAAGGGAAGTTTACACTCACAATACATATCCTGTCGTAAATACTACACACATATGGTGAAGGCTGGGGTTGTCTGGGGTCTGTGGACAGGAGACTGCTGCCTTACAATCTCGACAACCCAGGTTTGAACCTGTCATGTATGAACACAGAGTGGGAGCTTTTGGACTTCTGGTCTCTTTCCAACTCTTCTATTTCTCTTCTTGCCTTCTCTGTCTCTGACTCTCACAGGCTCTCACTCACTCTGTCTGCACTCATTAATATTTTACTTTTATATTATTTGACTGACAGGCGCAGATATACAAAGCGAGTCACCAGGGCCCGGCTGAGCTCTGGATTGTTTTGTTGGCGATTTCACCTAGGTTTCTGGAGCCTCAGCTTTGTAAGTCTCTCTGGCACAAGCCATACTCTGTCTCCTCATAGCCATGCCAGTATCCCTCATAGTTGATAATAAAGATACACATACATATATGTACATATACATATATATATATATATATATCAGACATTTTTAGAATTGTTGACCTTTTTATTTGATCTGAATGCAGAATTACCGCATTTATAATAGCCACCTTATTCATAAATAATTGGTCACATATTTGGAGCAGGATTCACTACAATTATAAATTATAAACTTTCCAGGAGCATTTCCAATAGCCTTTCTATCAGTATCCTTATTGTAATTATCATAGCACAGAACTTGCCTCCATTTTCTAGTGTAAGCTTCAAATCGTATGCGTTTCTTTTCATTCTCAGAATTCGTAATTTGCCTGGACCCTGTGTGTCAGGGAATTTTTGAAGCAGCCCTCTATTTCTCAGCAGACGTTTTCTATATTTCTGCTGTCATCAGGTCTTCCTGTGGTGTTTGTTTTTATTTTTTTATTTTTTTCAAAACCTCTTAGATCATTCCCATTTATTTGCATATTTATTTATTTATTTATTTTGTCCGATATCACATGAGGGGTCATTTCTTCTGCCTGATAGATTTTCTCTTATAATTGAAGGGAACTTTTGACACACAATACATTTCCTTTTGCAGATACTACACACTACTACAACTGCTACTGCACTGTTTTTGACAGTGACATCCAATGCACAATGGATTAGTATTGCATGGCTCTAGAGAATGTTCACTATTTAACCTACAATGTTTTTAACCTCACAAATATTTATTCTGTTCTTTCTTGGGGGATGAATGGTTTACAGTCAACAGTTCCATATAATAGTGGGCACGGGGGGTAATTTTTCCCACTACCCCTGTATTTCTGTACATCCTTTGTAACTTTCTTATTGAGGAGAAGCAAACAGTCATAAATTGAGAGAGCAGGGCCCAAGCAGGAAGAGAGACAGAGAGACATCTGCAGCTCTGATTTGTCACTAGCCCAGCTTTTCCCTAGCTGGGTAAGTGTGACCAGGGGCTCAAAACAGGGTCCTGGGATTCCACATAGTTCCCTGGCAGCTCCACCAGCTGTTCCTCCAACCCATGCTCCCTTCATTGTCCATGTAACTATCGATCTGCTCTAGGCATTTCTCACCTTCATATGCCAGAAACTTAACACTTCTCCCTTCCACCCATGAAACTTTGACCTTTTGCTAGGGTGCAAAACAGCAACTCCAATCCAAGTTATTTTCGGGACAAGTGTGTACGTCTCTGTGGGAAGGTGTGTGTGTGTGTGTGTGTGTGTGTGTAAGTGTGCATAAGTGTGTTTCAGTTAAGATTACCGCTGTTGTTTCTTTATTCCTGACACAGGGACTTAGGAACTGGGTTGTGTTATGACAAAGGAAGTTTCCACTGCACAAGTGGTTTTTCAAGTATGAATTGGCACATTGGATTGTGGACTCTGTTGTGCATTCTCCCAGGTGGTCCTCAGATGGGTTCTTTCCTTTGCTATTCCCATGCTGTGTGTAATTTTCTGGGTAGACTCAAAGAGGAGTGGCATGGGGAGCTCAGCTGCATTCTGCTGTATGTCCACAAGGTGGCGGCAAAGACCATAGTTGAGTGTAGTGATTCTGTGGAATGAGGAGAACTCTAGGAATTGTGGCCCGTGGACAGCAGGGTTGAAATTGACGTAGAGTGCCCTAGACATCTGTTCTTTCCTGTGGGGTGGGGGGATCCCCCATTTGGCTTTGCAAGTGGAAGGGGTTTCTCTCTTTGTCTGGGATGACTCTACTGGGAGCTTGTGAATCCCTGTGCTCAGCTGCATTCTGCTGGGTGTCCACAAGAGGGCAGCACCAGGGCGGGACTAAGGCTCCATGGGGCAAGTGCCCTGAGGCACTGGGCTAGGAGAGTGGCGACAGTGTTTCTGGGTGTGCCCCAAGAGCATGGCCAGCCTAGCGCAGGCAGGCAGTGTCCTAAGGACGGGCCCAGACAGGAGCTGTGGGGGTCGTGTTTGCAGAAACAGGGCCTTCAGAGGATGGCAGAAAGTCCCCGGGGGCGGGCCTCAGAGCCCATGCCCAATGAGCCTGAGGGGAGGGCCCAGTGGGTATTCATAGAGACAGCTGGCCAATCAGAGAGGAGGAACGTCACCCTCAGGGGCGTGAAGCAAGAGCTGGCCAATGAGAACAGAGGAGGAGTTGCGTGGGCGGGCCTCAGAGAGCAGCCCACCAATGAGAGCCTGGGTGCTGGCTCTGGGTGGGCGTACCCCTGGAGGTCAGCCAATCAGGGTCCAGCGGAAGTGCCTGGGGGCGGGCCCTCGGGAGGCTGTCCAATGAGCGCCTGGGGCGGGCCTCGTGGGCGGAGCCCAGGAGGCTGGCCAATCATGGGGCAAGGGCGGTGACCTTCCTGGGCGTGCCTTAGGAACTGGCCTATCAGAGGGCGCCCCTCAGACAGCAGCCCGCCAATGGGAGCCAAGAGAAGGCTGGCTGGGGGCGTGTCCCTGGGACACCAGGCCAATCAGAGTCGAGCGGAAGTGGCTGGTGGGCGGGCCTTCCGGAGGTGGCCAATCAGCGTGCTGCAGGGCCGTGTGGGCGGTGCTCAGGGCCGCTGGCCAATCACTGACTAGGGGCCCGGACCCTCCTGGGCGTGTCCAAGCACACTGGCCAATGAGATTGCTGGTGGGGTTCTGGGCGTGGCCTAGGCCTCTGGCCTATCAGAGCCTGGCTGGCGCCCTGTGGGCGGGCCTTCTGAAGGAATCCTTCAATGGGAGCTCAGAGCTAGCCTTAAAAGGCTGGGCGTGCTTCCAGGAAATGCGAAGCAGGGTTCAGCCCAGGGCCCTGCCTTGCAGAAGCTGTCCAGTGCGCATGTGTATAACTCCGTTTGTGCCTGTGCCTCTGTGGATTTGTGTGTGTGTGTGTGTGTGTGTGTGTGTCTGAGGGAGGGAGAGAGAGAGAGAACAACAGAATCACTGTGGCACA